>NW_026267466.1:236111-243491 GCF_000697945.3 Frankliniella occidentalis
GGCGGGGGCGGGAGCAGGGTGGCGGGGGCCGGCCGACGGCGCGGTGTCATGCGGCATTTAGCTTCACCAAAGTTTTTAGCAGTGTTGACATATTATTGCTGTGCTGAACTACAGTGAACGAAAAAACGTTAAAAATTCTTGTTAACTGCTAAACGAACCTAGTGCTGTGGCTGTGGGCAAATTACGCACGTACTTTCAAGATGATATCCCATTACAATAAAGAGTGACAAATTGAGTGAAAAAAGAAAAAAAGAAAAAAAAACAAGATGAATTCCAAAACAACACAAAATTAATTTTGTGTGACACGTCTTCCTTTTTTTTTAAATGCGTGGCCGTACAAACACATACTGCACCGTGCCCGCTATTCAGTTCGCTAAAATAAGCACACACACGCAAATGTCCAATATATTAAGCAAGCATTAGGGACGTTCAACGTCACAGGGTGCATTTTGACCCCACCCCTTCATAAATGACACACACATCACATGCAGCCCCCCCCCCCCTCCACGTGACGTCACTTTTTTAGAGTATCAAAAATATACCAGGGAAAAGAAGCACGAAGAAAAAGTTCAAATTTAAAAGCAAAATGATCCATTTGGAATTCCACTAATGGACTTTAATGCATGATGCGATTTTTAACACGTTGACGTTGAGTCCCACGTGACCACACGCGTGGTCACAATAACACGATTCCTACCCCCCTGGGACTCAACGTGTTAAGTCTATTTTTACTCAGCTCATCCGAGGATGGGCTATGTGTTAGCGACAAATTTTTAACTGGATATAGCGCTGCAGCACTGCCCACCTTACCAAATGCGTGACGTCACGGTCTCTCTGACTCCCACCTCCCCCTCGTCACACGTTCATCACGCTTTGCCCAGAACCCCTCACCCCCCCCCCTCCCCTAAAACGGGCCACGTAATTTGTGAACGGCCCCACTCCTTAGACTTACAACTATTCAAACTGAGAGCTTGTACTACAATTTAATTTGCAGAGGACAACTTTACTGGTCAATCCAAATTACGATTAAAACATACGGCCACTTTTTTACAGTGAAGCAACACCGCAGCGAGAATAGTCGGGTAAAGAAATTCGAAAAGCTTTTCCTGCAGAGGCCGTGGGGATGCGGAGGACCGTATCGACCCCACCCCATCACCGCCCACTAAACTCAGGGACCGCTCCCACATCCTCGGCCGCGGGAAAAGAGAAGGGAAAAGTGGGGGGATGTGGTGCATCTAAATGGGGAGGGGCAATTTTTCTACCTAGCCCTAACAGAAAACGACCACCCTCCGAAGTCCCTTTTTTGAAATCCCTCAGATGTCCCTTTTCGAAGTCCCTTGGAAGTTCCTAAAGGGAGCAAAAAAGGACTTAGGGATTTCATATTCCCTGGACGTTTGAAATCCCGCGGAAGTTCCGCCAACGCTCTGAACTAATCTTTGCTCCAGGCCGTTAGGGAGCTCTGACATGTCTAAAAATACTAACAATAGGTGCCTATAATCAAATATATAGTATAGATACGGGCCCTCTGATGTCGTCTGACGTGTTAAAAATTGCCTAGGAAGCCTCCTTCATTATGTTCTGTAAATGATGAAAAATGTAAAATCACCGAGCAAAGGGACTTCGGAGGGATTTCACCCAAAAGGGATTTCTGAGGAATTACGATACGCTTGAAATCCCGTTTTAGTCCCCCAAAAATTGAGGGACAACTTTGGACTATGAGAGGGACAAAGTAGGGACTTCGTTTTCTGTTAGGGAGGTAAGATGTGTCTTTGAGCACATTTTCATCAGATTCAAATTCGTCTGTACGGAGGTACAAAGTTGTACCAAGACTAGGTACTCATGCTGTATTTTGTGTGTAATGTAAATACAAATTTGTATCTGGATGCGCTCAAAGACAAGTCCAGCATACGTGCAAATATTGTCTCTCGCCATTTAGTGTGTACGAGGATTACAGTAAAGAGAATGTGGCAGATAATGTTTAGAAAGTAGGCTTTAAGAAACAGGCCAGCTCTCATAGCGCCTGGTAGGTAGGCAATATCTTGCCTGCAGTACATGCGTGTGCTGCAGGGTGGCCTAACCTGAGCTTCGCAGGCGTTTAGCCTCCATCGTTTGGCGAATGCACTGCAAATTGCTTATAAAGAACGGGTTCGTAATGCAAACCAAATCCTTCGTACCTTACAAAGCAACTACACACTAAAAGCTTATGAGCGTTTTTATTCATAGCTTACTAAGTTATGTGTACGTGCTCTGCTTACGCATTTTTACCACGCCAGTATAAACAATTTTGTTCACACCGGCGTATTAAAAAAAAGGGTAAGCAGAACACGTACACAGAACTCAGTAAGCTATGAATAAAAATGTTCATAAGCTTTTAGAGTAGCTTATTAAGGTTTTTACGCAGCAGGAATACTGACAAGGGGTGAAGAAGAATCAGTAACAGGATGAGAGTGTGGGACCTACGGGGTGTATTCCGTTATCTTGCCTCCATGCTCTACTATGTCAATCACACAAAAGCCTTTGCGATGACTTTCACACAACACTGTGTAATAAATGATGTTTTGTGATCCTCGTAATTTTTCACATGAAAACTTAATATCACCTAAAAGAATGTGATAAAATTAAGTCTAAGGAAATAATCATGTCAGAAGTAATGCGCTGAATTTATATCACATAATTTGCAATGCAACATTTTTTACCACAATTCTTTTAACGCAAAGGCACTTATTGGATCTTCCTGGGGGTAAGTGCCGATGCATGCCCCATTCCATTCAATAACTTCTTTTGGTTAAATCCAATTAAGTAATAAGTTACGCACTGTAAACCCAACCGTGTACGTAGTACACTCTTCCAAGTGTGTACTTGAAAGCACACACATGGAAGTGTGGCACAAAAAGACACAAACTCTTAGTGTGTACGCGCCACATAGCGTAGCGCAAAGGCAAATACACTCTTTCAAGTGTATCGTACGTGCACAGTTTGGTTTACAGTGCGGGGCCCTGCCGTTGCCCCTCGTCACTAACCTACAGATGATAGGACTATCCGCCACTCGAGCAACTGGTCAACTGGCCAATTTCGGCCCACCTCGGCCCACCTACACCCATAGAAAACTAGTTCATTGATTCAAGTGCAAGCTGACACAAGATGAAATTCACTATTGAAACAAGGCAGTTTTTTCTCTTATTCGAAAGTAAATATCAGCTTGTTTTAAGAGTAAATTTGATCTTGTGTGCACTTGAAACAAGGAAAACTTTACTTTAAACAGGCTACGATTTTTCTGGGTGTAGCCCGGAGTTCATCGCGTACCGGGTGACTAGGAGTAGGCGCAGGTGCGGGCGGGTTTGTCTATACCTAAGGGGGCCTACAGAGGAGGGAGAGTAGGCAAACCCACCAGTACCCGCGATTTCCAGTGATTCTCTGAATCATCCGGTACAAGTGGTAAGAAGTTCAGTGTCCCTCTACACTGCACGGTAAAAATGACATCTTGGATTTCAAGCGATCTTCTTGGTTTTCATGACAGTTTTCGAGGAATTTACTTGAATTCCAAGATATTCTTTTTACCGTGTGTAAAGCCAACTGTCGGCCACACTCGAAACGCAAGTGTGTGAACGTCGCACACTTGTAGGTGTGTGAATATCCATTCATACACTTAGTGGGGTAAATTTGCTAGGAAAAATTCACATGTTTACCCCCCGTAAGTGTACGAACAGATATTCGCTCACCTACAAGTGAGCAACATTTACACACTTGCGTTTCCAATGCATGCACACACAAGAGGGGGGCGGGGCGCGTATTTGTACGCACAAGCAAGTTCCTACCTACAGGTGCCCTTACACTCAGCGCACTCTGTGCCCACTCTGATGTTTCACCGTTTCAAGATATCACCAAACATTGGACAACGTGTCCAAAATATACGGCCGTACATTTGAACAGTTTTTGGCCAAAACATTATCCACTGAAAATTGAAAACAGACAAAGCTGCACGCCCGTTTACAAATACGCTGCGTGTTAGAGCACGTGTGACACACCGGCGCTCTACTCAGTGCGAAATTATTTTTCTCTTATTTAGGGTCATCACCAATGTAAGTAAGGTTCCTTCGGCACTACAATTGAGCGAGGTCAGAAAAATAGCATTCCCTTAGAGTAAAAACTCGGTGAATATAACTCAAATGGGGCGAGCCTGGGCTGAAATACCTCGCTGTGATTGGCCGAGGAAAAGTTGCCCCACTCATTCCGCGGACAGAAACTCACTCAAATGTTTGCAGAGTAGTATATTTAAATATCGAGACAGCCACTTAAAGGTGTGTAAGTAACGTTTTAGTGTTAAAAATGGCATTTAGAAGCGGGTTCATTTTAGACAATTTATTCGAAACGCTCAGTGCACTTTCTTGTGACATTCGCATAACTGCGACGCCACACTGCAAAAACAACTGTGCATAATTTTAACACCAACGTGTGCAAGTTATGATTTTAAACATTACTTGGTGTTTAACTCAAGCTGCACACATGCATGGTGTGCACATCTTAAACGTTCTGTAAACGTTTAAATGCTGCACACTTGGACTCACCCAAATTTATAGGAATTATAACCATATGGTGTGCGGTGGTGTGCTGTATTTTTAGGAAGTGTCGAAAGTTTAAACACCAATTGACGTTTAACCTAGTTAGGCACCACACTCTAAAACAAATCAGTACAAAATTCTGTAACATTGTTACACTGGCAACGCAAAAGTGTGAATGTCACACACCTGCAGGTGTGTGTATATCCATTCGTACACTTAAGGGGGTAAACGTGTGAATTTTGTAGGAAAAATTCACACGTTTACCCCCTAATCTTGTAATTTACTAATTTACGTACACACGTATGTGCCGGGTGTCCAGGCTAAGACATGCCAGTACGTTGGGTTGCCTATGGACTGGCTGCAGGGGCGCAGGCGCGGGACGGGTGGCGGGGAAGTGGCAGCTTCCCTCACTCCTCCGCCACCCGCCCGCACCTGCAGCCCCTGCAGCCAGTCCATAGGCAACCCAACGTACTGGCATGTCTTGGCATGGACAGTATGCATGTGAACGAACATTATTTTTCACAGTGTGATATGCTATTCCCCGCACACATTAGTACATGTTGTGGGAACAAAAAATTTCATACACGCTTAGACATTTTTAGCCATCAGGCACCGCGTAGAATGGATCGTCCCCTGGAGCGACAGCCTGCATCTCGCCTCTATGGCTGTCCTCAGTCGATAGCGAGGGGGTATTCACTACCATAAAACTTGTACAGAGTACTCGGTATTACACAGAATTACCTGGTATTACAGGGTATTACGCCGGTATTACACGCAAAATTTTGCCAATTTATAGCATTTTTGTTATTTTTCGGTATTACATTACAAGTAATACCCAGGTGGAATGTACAGGATATTACGGAAGTGAATACCCCCTCGGTCGATAGAGCACCCGCCCAGAGGGTCGACGGTTCGGAAAGATTTTTGGCTTTTCCGTGGGGGGGGGGGGGGCTGATGTACGGCCTTGGGGCCGACCTGAAGTTCAAGTAGAATCGGAACACGGCTCATCTCCGTTGGCTTGGTAGCTCTGGTGGCAGGGTCGCTGTATACTGTCAAATTGACTCGGCACTCGGGGTTGTGGGTTCGATTCCCGCGTACCCCTGATGGTAAGGCCTCTGAATCTGGGTTTCAGTCTTGCTCACCTTGCGACACCTGTAAGTCCAACACCCGGGGGTATGTTCTGATCACTGTGGTTAGAAGCGGCTGATCCCGTTCCGAACTCAGAAGTCGCCGCTGACTGTGGGGTGAGGGGCGTACTCCCCCATTTTTCATTTTTTACCGGATGGGGAGAGTTGGGCTTGAGCATTTGCGGCGCCGAGCGGACTTTTGTATGTTGTCTTTGGTCGATTCGAATGAGCTATGAATGAATTCCAAGTAATCACCGAGGTAATCCCCGTGTGTCGATCGTGGCATTCTTAATATTCCTTAAGATTGCATTTTCACAACATTTATGACTGCTGACTAACTTGTTGGATACACTGGAAATGCAAGTGTGTGAATGTCGCTCACCTGCAGGTGAGCGACATTCCATTCGTACACTTAGGGGGTAAAAGTGTGAATTTTCTAGGAAAAATTCACACCTGCAAGTGTGTGAATGTCGCTCACCTGCAGGTGAGCGACATTCACACACTCGCATTTCCAGTGTAACGTTATGAGTTCGTGGCCGCAATAACTTCTTGATTTCTCATTTTGTAAACATTTGTCACCCATGTGAAAGCATGCAGACGACATGTGTGTGTACCCCCGGCGGGTTGGCAACTCATGAGTTTATTATTGCCTCCTGCACACTTCCAAAGCTCAAAAAAGGCCAAAAGTGCCTATCTGATGGCAGCGAGGTGAACTTAGTCAGAAACAACCCCAGTATGTTTTGCAAAAGTGCTTATAACGAGGCTTATGAGCGTTAAAGCTTGAACAAATGTCGTACAGGGGCTTGTCACCGTGAATTCCAAATCGGTGAACAATCGAAATGGGCGACGGGACGGGACGGGACCATTCTAAATGGTTTTAAGAACCTATGTATCAAAATTTCTTGCTCTTGCACTAAACCGGAAGGCAAACGAAGGGGGTGCTAGTGATGGACTCAAAGGACTCAAAGCAGCAATGATGTCCCACGTATAAACTGGTCTATTCTACCAGTTTGATTTGGAAATAAGTTGGTATGTAGTGTGGCCCACAGACACCGGTCGATATACTGCACCAACATTACAGCTGTGCAGGCGGGTTTGTACAGGGTGGGTGGTGGGTGATTCGCGCCGTGGTTTTTTTCTGCTTATGCTGTACCGGATTCATACGTGCGGGCGGGCTTGCCTATCGTCGCTCGCCATGGCACCTTACGGCCCCGTGCGAGTATGCAACCCGTCCGCACGCATGAATGCGGTACAGTATAAGCAGAAAAAAACCACGGCGCGGATCACCCACCCTGTATACAGTTACACATCTCGGTGTCTTAGAGCCCCCAGAGAGTAGGCCAAGTATCCTACACGCCAGTACAGTGTAACTTTAATGTGTTCTGGGGTATGTGCGCCACCCTATATACGTATGACACGCGACATGGAACATAAATACGAAAAAAAAAATCCGGCTTGTTGGGTGCGACAGGATACAAACCGTGTCGAACGTTTTGCTGGATTTGACAAAGACTAAACGTACTAAACGTTATAGAATGTCAATGTAGTCATTTGAGTACGCCGTGGACCCCCATGTTCGCCCCCATGTCAATAAATGAGCCCTCCCTAAGTGTGATATCCTGAAACTAGAGCGGCCAAGTACGCCCCGAATGAATATTGCACACTTTTCTATAGACCCCCCCCCTCCTTTTCCT
>NW_026267466.1:243583-249675 GCF_000697945.3 Frankliniella occidentalis
CTTGTTGTGAGAAGAGATTACTTGTTGCGAGTACGCCTCTCCCAAAACCAGGGTCACTTTCTCGAGTAAACAAACCGTGTAGTAAAGTACAGAGAGAGTTTTTTTAGTGTGCACTGGAAAGATGCTGAAATACGTATATGATGGAAGGGTGTGTGGTACTTGGGGGCCGATAGTTACCCACATACAAGGGACCTGATTTTGTGGCAAGAATCACAAATGTGGGTGGGAGGGGCTAGGGACCATCACCACCCCCCACCTCAACCCCTGCCTACCATTCACACAAAATACAGCTCAGGCCAGATAGAAAGTGCGTAACCTGCACGTTTGACAACCTCTTCATAATTCTAGGACAACTAAAAGTAAACATAAAGATTACCCCCACCCCCTCCTCCGGGGTAGGTGTGGTTAGGAAAACACGCGCAGTGAGAGCGCGTTCAAAATGAAAGCCCCCCGGTGACCCCGCGGGGGGAGGGGGGGGGGCGACACGCCCTCCCAGGAGCAACCCAACATAGTCGACATTGCGTTGCATATTATGGTAGAAGCTGAATGTACTCACGGTCTCTGTCATGCCCGCCTGGTGCACAGTATCCAAAGTAAATCCTCACGGCCGTTGCACATCACTAATCACAATATTCACACCACAGGTAAGGTTATGGTTGGCACTCGCATCACTCTTTCACTTGGCCGCGCTGCCCGCGCTGGCCGGCCGGCGCCGCCCTGGCTCTGCCCGTGCGGGGAGGCCCCGGGCTTACCTCTCTTGCCATTACGGGCCCGCCATGAAAGCCTCCGCCCGGGCGGTCCGCCCTCTTCTCGGCCCGGCTGTCCTCACTGTTCGCCGCGCGACCAGCAGCGGCTGGCGCTGCAGCGGCTGCTGCGGCGGCCGGCGTGGCGGCGGCTGCTGCGGCTGCGGGGCCGGCCCCGGGCTGCGGCTGCAGGGGCAGCTGGGACCTCGGCTGCGGCTGCGGCTGCCACCCGCCACCGGGCGTCGCTCGCCATGCTGGGGTGTCGTGGGGCCCGGGCTACGGGGTGCTGGCCGCCATACGGGCCCCTCTAGGCCCCCCACCGGCTGCCCCCCCGGCACGCCTCCGCACACTCCGCACAGCCCCGCCCCGCCCGCGCGGCCTCGCCCTGCCCCGCCCCTGTCGTCGCGCGCACCAGCGCGGGGGCCGGCCGCGGCTCTCCCGTCCCGCCGCGGAGGTCGACGATGACGCGGGTGGACCGTCGCTGTGTCGGAGGCTGCAGCAGGACCAGACACACGCCGCGGTGCTGCCCCGACCCGAGCCGTCCCGTGCCCGACCCGTCCCGACCCGTCCCGCACCCGTCCAGGCCCCTTCCCTGCCGTCCCCAGGACCGACCGCGCTCGCACTGAGGCTGTCAGGCCGCGCCAGGCTCTCTGCGCCACCCCCCGCCTACCCTCTCGACCCGCCAGGGGCGCGCCAGGGGCCCGCGCCACCCCGCGCCACCCCGTGTGGACCACCCCCTCGCCTTCGCACGGGGGCTCGGCGGAGCGGCGGAGCGGAGCTCGGCTGGGGCTACGGGGCGGTCCGAGGGGCGGCCATGCCCCCCCCCCCTTGCTCCCCACACTTTCTACCGGGATCCTCTATCGCCCTTCCCTCCGCCGCGAGGGGCCAGAGGTATGCCCAGCAGGGTGGAGAGGGTCCGACACAACTGAACTATTTGAGGAGGTGGTAAACGACGGGAGGGGGAGGGGAGTCTCATGAAAACTAGGTGCCAAGGTAGACGGCGGCGATAGCAGTTATTACTCCCGCAGAGGTGCCTAACACCGGTTGTGACCTAAGGCGAGCCTGGTTGAGAAATTGGAAAACCTGCCACCCACAAAGTAGAAAATAAGGTTGCTTTGTAAAGAAATATTTTCTTTGCCTTTTGATCTAGAAACAAATTCGTTCGTTTCTATGTCGTTGACTTTCTCCGTACTTCATTTACGCGCCCTGGGCATTCGGGTAGACCTCCACAACGGTACACAGCGATCGTCCAATTACGGCTTTCGAATTTCCCTCCAGCATGATGCTTATTTGCACTGAGGTTGCATTATTCACACCAAAAGTGTTGTTGTGGTCTGCGTCGTGTGCTATTCTGAGTGTGCTTAATCTAAGTTTCCTGTGTAAGTTCCCGATGATTCTTGTGGTTGTCATCTCCTAAAATATATTTAGAACCGTTCTGTGCAAATTATTGATTAGATTAATCTGCTCTTTTATTCACGCACTTCTTATTCTGATGTATGTATTCGATGTCATAGGTTAGGTTTTCGTTGAGTTCTGTATAAAATATCTAAAAATCTCAAAATGGATGATGAAACTGACACCAAAGTTTCTCCAACACAAACCGTTATCAAGTCACCTGAAGCGGTGGAGAATGAAAATGATTCTAACAATGCTAACACAAATCAGGAAGGACAACAGCTTTCTAAAAGAATGCTTAGAAAGATACGAAAACGTGAGCAATGGCTAGCAAAATTGCCAGAAAAAAGGTAACATGATTTTTCTGATTTTTTTAAAAATTATTGTGCTTTGATTTTTTTGACTTAAAAGTTAATTAATATCTTTTCTTTAACTTTCAGGGCGAAAGAAAGAGAAAAAATGAAGTTAAAGAGGAAGGCTGCTCGTGAAAACAATGAGTCCCTTACATCCAGAAAACAGCTGAAACAATCCACCATGGCAAACAGTAGCTGCCAAGTCCGTGTTGCAGTTGACTTGGACTTTGACGACCTCATGAATCCAAGAGTAAGAGTTACACATCTTATTATACGTGCTTTCAGACCAACATTTATCATAATGATGCATTTTATTCTTTTTCAGGATTTAGGAAAGTGTGTGAAGCAGTTAATGCGTTGTTACACACTCAATAGAAGGGCAGCCAATCCCATGCAGCTGTATTTTACAAGCTTTAATGGTAAATCTGAACAAGAAATGAGTAAAAATAATGGTTATTCCAATTGGGATGTGAGTAACTTTTCTACTTGTTTTCATTCATTTGCCTTAAATTGAGGACTGTTCTCATGTACAATTAAATGTTCTTATGTGTAGGTCCATTTTAAAGAGGAACCATATTCACAAGTATTTCAAACTGATGACATAGTATACCTGACCAGTGAGTCTGACAACATAGTTACAACGCTTGATGAAACAAAAGTTTATGTGATTGGAGGACTTGTAGATCACAATGGACACAAGGTGATTTTGAACAGCTTTCCAAATAATGAACAGTTCTACTAATTGTAGAACAAACTTTTTCTAGTCAAAATTATTTGTTTTATAAACTTGTAATTTTTGAAGACAATACTACCTCTGCACTTTATGCTTCTTGCAGGGTCTGTGTCACAGGTTAGCTGAGGAAAAGAAAATAGCCCATGCTCAGTTGCCCATTTCAGAATTCCTTGAACTTAAATCAAGAAAAGTTCTGACTATTGATCATGGTAAGAAATTAACTCCTACTTATTTCCCTAATTTACCAAATACTTATCTATAATTATTCCAACTATGAGTTTTAGCAATTAATTTTATATCTTTATTTCCTTGCAGTATTTGAAATACTACTTGGTGTAAGTGAGGGCTTATCGTGGAAAGATGCATTTTTAAAAGTTTTACCTCAACGCAAAGGAGCTATCGGCAAGAAAGAAAATGATGATCATAACAGTACCTCTGAATCAAGTGCAACATCGGAAAGTGAAAGTAAAAATTGTATCGCACTTGAACCTCTTAAAACCTGTACCTCAGAATCAAATGGAACATTGGAAACTGAAGGCTCAATTACTATCAAAGGAGAAACAGTGGAGATGTGTAATGAAGATGTAAAAAAATTGTGTGTTGATGGGTCACAATCTACTTGAAATGTACAACTTTAGTATGAACTTTTGTTCTTTTTTTCGAAGAACATTTTGTTATTACATTTGTAAAATTAATACAAATGATGACAATTTACATTAAATTAATTCTACTTACATTTCGTCTCAGTCTTATTGGCTTCAGTTCTTCTCGAGCTCCTGGCATCTTTCTTTATCTATCCTCTCCATCTCTCGTACTTTGGCAGCAATCTCCTGACGTATTATTGGGTAGTATTTGTGACCCTGTCCTAATGCTTCCATGTCTTTCAGAAACTGCACACGTTCATTAACTTCATGAACAACTGAAACAAAATTATATTTTTCAATAATGTTATTTTTCCAAAACTTCTCAAAGCTGTCGAATTTTGTAGCTTACGCTCATCAAAACGGTCAACGTCAGGCTCGGGTGCTGGACTTGATAACTTTCGGCAGTTTACTCTTTTTTTACGAGGAGAAGGTGGCATCTCTTTACCAAAGGACATTTTGTCTTGAAACGAGCGTTTCTCCTTTTCTTTGTCAACTGAAATCCAAAGTCACACAATAAGAGATGATTTGATTGTAAGATGGCCCAAAGCTGCGGTAAAGCAGGTCAGCACATGGAAGTGGTAGGCCGGCAAGGTGTAAACCGTTTGCCAGTCAGAGCCATAAAAGTCTTTACGTCCGGTAGTCCCCGGAAAAATGTAAAACTGCATAAAACAACCACCCTCTCCCTCTCCCCCGAAATAGGGCTTCTTGCATTAGGAGTGAAATATTTACATTTCGTGAGACGTTACCTCAAGTTAGGCCTGGGCTCACAGCTTTATACCTTCTCGCTCCCAGTGACCACTCACTCCTGGGGTGCGCCGGTACGAAGCGCTCCCTCTCGTAGGCGCCGGAGCCGACGATGGTGTCCTGGAGGCGCCTGCACCCGAGGCGGAAGGAGGGCGGGCCGTCGACGGGGGCGCGGGGCAACGAAGACGGCGTGTGGGCGGTCGGTGGCTGGGCGGGGAGCGACCGGCCCTGGCGCAGGGAGTCGCCCAGCTGCTTGCGCTGCAGCATGGTCAGGCGGCTCTCGGCCATGAGCACTGCAAGTGGTGGAAGATGCCGGATAACACTCGACCTCTAACACGCTGTCGACACGACGTTGTGGAAGTGGCTACTACTGGTCGGCTGGGTGAGCCGGTACTCTACCTCTGAGGAGCTGGTGGGTCTCGGGGCTGTATGTGGCTCGGGGGCAGTGCAGCACCCCGGCGCCGACGGGCACCCTGGTGTACCTCCTGTCCATGGCGGTGCACCGGTTGGACCGGAGGCCGAGGCGGGGCCGACGACGTCTAGTGCGACCGGGTGGCGACGGAGTGCCGGCGGGTCGCGCAAGGCGTTGACGCGGCGGGGGCGGGCCGCGGAGAGGGTAGCGCGACGCTGTCATGGAAACGCCCGCGCCCTACCGGCCCGCCCGCCCGCCGAGCCGATAGGCACCAGCGCGCACCGCAGGCCGGTACCTCCACCGCAGAGACACTCCAGGAGATGTTCCAGAAAAATCGAAACATGCAAGCGGTTTCCTCGGTTCCTTTCCCCTCTTTCTTTCTTATCGGCCGATATCGGCTCGCAAGCCGCCAAAGTACGCCCGACTTAAGAGGACGACGAGCCGGTCCCGTATGGGACTACATCAAGTCTTAAAGTCTTGAACATGAACATCGTTCTTTGTGCGTGGCGTTATGACTGTCGCTCAACCTCTGGAAGCCAATCAGCTGAAGTCCGAGGGGAGGGTCATAGAACTACTCCAAAACTGCAATATGTAACATATGCAGTGTGTAGTAAAACCTTTTCAACAAACGATCGGCGGAGGAGCTAGAAGCGGCGTTTCAAGTTTGTGCGCCAAGTTGTTTAGCCCCCTCTTCTTGCCCCGTCCGCCCCCTTCACCACCCCCTCTCGTGCGCACTGCGAATAGCATGGTCGGTGGCCGAGCTAGGCGGCCTCGCCCAACCTTCGCCGCGCGGCGCGCCCAGCCCCGCCGGACTTCCCCCGGATGGGCGGTCAGCTTAGGGCGGCCCGACCGTGCAGGCGCGCCACCCCATCGCTCCACCCCTTCACCCCCGGGGGTAGCGGGGGCGGTGCGGGGGCGGCGACCGCAGCGCAGCCTGGCGGCGGGGCGACCAAGCTGGAGCTGGCCGGCGGTGCACGGCTGTGCGGTGCGGCGCTGCACGCCCCCAACCCTTATCGATTTAGGGGTGGCCGCGGCGCGGAGCGGGTCTGCTGCTCCGGGCGCGGGGAG
>NW_026267467.1:0-1518 GCF_000697945.3 Frankliniella occidentalis
AGCGTTAGAATTTTTGTTCTTCTCCTTCCGGTTTAGTCGAGCCCCGGAGTACCCTATTCGTTCTCGAGTTATCGTGACGACAGACAAACACACACGCAGACAGACAGACAGACGCGAAACTTTTTGATCATCAGTGGAGTAATAGGCTTCGCTAATCGCTCAGCCAATAAAACTAGGTAGATGCACGCCAGACCACGTCTCGCGTAACAGGCTTCGCGATATCTCACCAAACACTGTTACGCTGCGACGCGCCTGGCACACATCTACCTAGGCCTGCGGTGCTGACACCCGAGTCGGGAAGCGCAAAAATGTACACAAAGATACGGGCCTTCGGTCCGTCAACTTCCCGTCACTTCGACTAAGAATGCAGGGTTGTACATTTTTTCGCTTACTTTCGTCAAAAACTCCCTGTGGTGCCTAAATGGTTAAAGATAGAGCCAAACGGACGAAATTTTCGCCCAAAGGGCTCTACTTTGACGAATTACCCCTTAGGAATCTGTAAAAAAATTTTTTTTAAAAACGTCATTCTTCGGACCTGTTGTTCTTGATTTTTTAAAAATCCAATTTTTGAGCTAGAATACTCATCTTCGAACTCGATCTGTCTTTTTATGGCACAAAACGACTCTGAAAATCCCAGGTCGCTAGCTCAATTCGTTCTCGAGTTTTCGTGCGGACAGATACACAGACAGACACACAGACAGACAGACAGAAAAAGTTTTTTCCGACCAGACGGAGTAATAGGCTTCGCTAACCGCTCAGCCAATAATTGTGTGTATATCAATGAAATCATATTGTACCTCCCTGAAAAGATTCACTTACATACATACTCACAAAAAGATTTTACGCTGCCAAAACACTGTTAGAAAAACCAACAGTAAATGGCTACGATGAAGACAATAAATTTTTAGATTGTCAAGATCGTAGTTAAAAATACGAGACAGGAAATTGCCGTAATCTCTGATACAGTCTGACCGTATTCTTTTATACGGTCAGGACAATATCAATTGATATTGTCCTGACCGTATTTTATAATATTGGTAGACCGTAAACGTAAAAACAGTCTTGACTGCTAAAAATTAAACGGGTTCTCACCGTCAATCTTGACCGTAATGACTATCACTTTAACACTTGTTTAGAAGAGTTCTTGTTTGAGGACAAAACTCACTTTCATGATCAATCATTCTTTTCCTGTAGTTCTGGAGGTGCTTCTCCCTTGTCAAAACATTCACCCCCCTCCTCATCTATCTTTACAGTGGCTCATCATTATTGAAGTGCCCAGGTACAGCACATAATCGTCTCTCATTTTCATTTTATTCACTCACCAAAGTATTTTAGCTATCAGCTATCATCACAGGTCGAAGATCATTTTTGAGTGAGAGAACAGCCAGCGCCATTCAAACCGGTGGTCGATCATCTTCTAGCCTAAGATACACTTGTTCTTCATGGTGTATTTTATTGGTTGTAAACACAATATACTGTGCCCTCAGTGGTTTGCTGAACACAAATTTAAACGAGAAT
>NW_026267467.1:6865-8528 GCF_000697945.3 Frankliniella occidentalis
ACTCTCGTACTAAAGTTAATGTGAACAACATAGAAGATGTTTATGACAGTGAAATTTACAAGCAAGCTGAGCAAAGTTTTTTAGTGAATGGTGTTGCCGTGTCAAAAAACCGCCCTTGCAAACTTCCAACCCTTTCTAACCACCCCTTCATTGACGAATCATGATTTGATCATTTAAAGACGGCCCCTTGGGTAAAATTGAGTGCCGGCGGTCGCCGTGTGACGTGGGCTCAATGTTTTAATGTCCCCTACCGGCTAGCAGTGATTTTCGCCCCCTCGAACCACTCCAGGCCCACCGATAGCTACCACCCCTCAACCCCACTTTCTGGATCCGCCCCTAAGACGCATGTTTCTGAGTCAAATTTTTCGTGACAACAATCAGATTGACAGATAAACGCCCCTGCCATTCAAAACAGCCGAAAACGGAACCCAAAAACGGTTTTTTCATCAAATTTACAGCACTTTTTAACGCTTGGTGCAGTTAGGCCCCTTGACGGGCCCCGGGGGGGTTCGGAAGGGTGCGCCAGTGTCTGGGTTTGTTCGTAATGTCATCCTGGACAAGACTGAAGGCATTCCACGCAAAAAATCCATAGAAACTCTCGCAGAATTGCCGAAACGTGATCGGGGTTGGCAAAATCAACCCCTAATTTAGGGGGTTGTACCGGGTGAACGCGTGGGGTGGCCGACTTGGCCCGCCCGTCAAAAGATGTGCCCGACCTTCATCTTGAAGGGCGCGAGGAATCAGGCACCTCCTCCGATTGCTTCCTGGTGAAATTCGCTACGGCCTCAGACACTAGGTGCCCACTCCAGGCGAGAAAGCCGCGCCGTTTGCTGGGAGCGTATAGGCGCTCCCTTTCAGAGTGGGCACCTAGTGTCTTAAGCCGTAGCGAATTTCACCAGGAAGCAATCGGAGGAGGTGCCTGATTCCTCGCGCCCTTCAAGATGAAGGTCGGGCACATCTTTTGACGGGCGGGCCAAGTCGGCCACCCCACGCGTTCACCCGGTACAACCCCCTAAAGTAGGGGTTGATTTTGCCAACCCCGATCACGTTTCGGCAATTCTGCGAGAGTTTCTATGGATTTTTTGCGTGGAATGCCTTCAGTCTTGTCCAGGATGACATTACGAACAAACCCAGACACTGGCGCACCCTTCCGAACCCCCCCGGGGCCCGTCAAGGGGCCTAACTGCACCAAGCGTTAAAAAGTGCTGTAAATTTGATGAAAAAACCGTTTTTGGGTTCCGTTTTCGGCTGTTTTGAATGGCAGGGGCGTTTATCTGTCAATCTGATTGTTGTCACGAAAAATTTGACTCAGAAACATGCGTCTTAGGGGCGGATCCAGAAAGTGGGGTTGAGGGGTGGTAGCTATCGGTGGGCCTGGAGTGGTTCGAGGGGGCGAAAATCACTGCTAGCCGGTAGGGGACATTAAAACATTGAGCCCACGTCACACGGCGACCGCCGGCACTCAATTTTACCCAAGGGGCCGTCTTTAAATGATCAAATCATGATTCGTCAATGAAGGGGTGGTTAGAAAGGGTTGGAAGTTTGCAAGGGCGGTTTTTTGACACGGCAACACCATTCACTAAAAAACTTTGCTCAGCTTGCTTGTAAATTTCACTGTCATAAACATCTTCTATGTTGTTCACATTAACTTTAGTACGAGAGT
>NW_026267467.1:8578-9052 GCF_000697945.3 Frankliniella occidentalis
TTCACGGCATTACAAACGCACACGCACGCACGCGCACGCACACACAACTTTTGTTAAACTGGAGTTGCCACTGGAGGCGAGGTGTACATGTACTGAATGATATAATATTGGACTTTCGTGGGACGCAACTTCGCTTAGCCGCTGGTTTGCATTATTTGGTGCATTTTGTTTGAATGATGCTCTTTCTGGTGTTTTTTGGATTTTTATTTTACGACGGGTCCGATCTTGACAATGTAGATTTCTGACATTGGCTTTGGTTACTGGCAGCTTGAGGAGTCGGAAGTACATCCCATACTCTTTAAGGCAAGTAAAAATTTACTGACTCATAATGTCGCAGCTTTACTCTGGTTTTTTCAACACTTAATATAAAAATGCAGTTTCAAGTAGCTTTCTGCGTACATTTAGCTGGCATGTAGCGCCGACACCGAGGGGTGTGGCACTGGTCAAAAAAGTGTACAACATATTTGTTAGACA
>NW_026267467.1:9355-18836 GCF_000697945.3 Frankliniella occidentalis
CAGAACCAAACCAGGCCCAGGCACGGTATAAAGGATGTACACATATTGTGTCCATTTCCACACCCCTCGGCCGACATTGATGAAACATAAGGGATAAATCTACGGACAGATTTCCCCTTTCAGCGACTGTCAATTTTATTACTCCCACAACCGAAACGCCTTTACAGAATTTAACAGAATCAAGATGTGGTTTTTAAAGAGGTTACTTTGCTTCCACTTATTTTATGTTCACCTTCTTTTGTGGACACAAGCTGGGAACGGGGTGCCAACGCGCAGGAGACTGGCCGACGTCAATAAGGAAAAGCTCATGAACAGCATCGATACAGCAATTACAACAACGCAAGGATACAAAGCGGACAGAGTGGAGGGCGGCCACTCGGTAGACACACACAGGATGACCCCAGGGACAGCGGCGGTAAAGCAATAGGACAGACAGTGTCCAAGCGGACAGACAGTGACCAAGGATAACCTTATGATAAAGCTGCAGACGCCTCATTTAGAAACTGGTTAATAAGGTTATTGAAGATAAATCGCATTCTCTGCACTCGTTTACCATGATCTCTATTTCTGTCATAAGCACCACTCCGCTCTTCGTCCCCGTTGTTCCCTCTTAAAGAAGTTATAGCGGCTTCGACACTTTTGTCCACATTTTCTTTTAGTTTAAATAACTTTCAGTCAACTTTTTCACTTTCTTTTTTATAGAAATGTTAACACCTACCTTATGTAGTGATCACTCCCTCCATCACTTTCAAACTATGACCAAAATGAAAATAAAATAGTGTTCATTTGAAGGCAAAGCCCCCGATTATACATTTAACCGTGATCGGATTGTGGCAGTTATATTCGGACTGCAACAAACCCTACTAAACTAGGTAGATGTACGCCAGACCACGTCTCGCGTAACAGGCTTCGCGATATCTCACGAAACACTGTTACGCTGCGACGCGCCTGGCATACATCTACCTAGGCCTGCGGCGCTGACACCCGAGTCGGGCAAAAGAAAGAGTCGTAAATAGGCCTTCGGCCCCAAAAGTCACAATTATTGCTCCTCAGGGTTTTATTTTGACGAGTTGACCTTTCAGAGACCATGAAATATTTGAGAAAAAACATTGAAATGGTTTGGGGTCATTTCCGTGTGAAAAACAGTGTCTGGCGCCTCAACGGTTAGAGATAGAGCCAAACGAACGAAATTTTCGCCCAAAGGGCTTTACTTTGATGAGTTACCCCTTAGGAAACATTACATTTTTTTTAAAAAAAACGTCATTTTGGGGACTTGTGGATTTGATTTTTTAAAAATCCATTTTTAGAGCTAGAATGCTCTACTTCGAACTTGATCTGTCTTTTTATGATACAAAACGACCCTGAAAATCCCAGGTCACTAGCTCAATTCGTTCTCGAGTTATCGTGATGACAGACAGACAGACAGACAGACAAACACACAGACAGACGCAAAGCTTTTCCATCACTGGAGTAATAGGCTTCGCTAATCGCTCAGCCAATAATGCTCTAGACCAGTAAATTTTTTGTCAATTTAACGTTTTTAATGACACATTTTCATGTTTAGCGCCCATTTTAACAACACGCGCCGGCAACGCGGCCGATCATACCGTCGGCGTGAACCCCGGCGGCGCCGCCGCCGGCGACTAAATTTTGCCATCACGCCGTCGCCGCCAAAAGTAGGGTCGGCGTCCATGTCTAAGTGTACACAAGATTGTGTCTAGACAATCATTGTTTCAGATTGTGTGTGATTGTGTCCGTTTGTGGGAGATTGTGTGTGATTGTTTCACATTGTGTTTGATTGTCGCTCAAGGTTGATACTGGGTTCCCAGAACGCGAGCGTCATTTTCACGCTACGCGAAATTGGCTTATTTTCATTTAAGTCGGTTCCTGATTGGCTGTGTGAAGCTTCCACTGAATGTGTGTGATTGTCTCTCATTGTTTTAGTTGGCTGGACATATTATGACATATTTTTCGACAATGTGTCACATTTCGACCTGCTTGTGTGTGATTGTTTTAGATTGAGTGTGATTATTTCGGATTGTGTGATTGTTTACGAATGTGTGTAATGGTGTCTGTTTCCTGATTGTTTTTTCCGATGAACACATATTGTGTCTAGTTCCACACCCCACGAGAACTACTGAAAATAGTAACAAATACATGTAGGACTTTGTGGATAGTCCAGTTGTAGAAACATCAACAATACAAGTCAATTCAATCAAGAAGAAAAGCAACACGACTTAAGAAGCCCAAAGTACACAAGACGTGGATATCGAAACCCTCTCGCTTGAAGTCCTATAGGAAACAGTGCAATAAGTGTTATATTAACGGCCAATTTTCAAGATGTGTATTTTTACTAAAAAATCAGTCTATGGTATAGAAAAAGTGCACACACCAGAAGATAAGGGGTACAAGTGTGTATTCGAAGTGTTGAAGGAACAAATATTAAGTATTCGAGTGAGTTTAAACAACCCATTCGTGTCTCACGGAAGATAGTCCTGCGTGCCAGGCCCCTGACCCCAACCGGAACCCTCATTTTCGAAGACAGTACGTCACTTTCGTAGGTTTGCATTTGTCGACCTTTTTGCTCATTAGAGTGCACTCCAATGATCATATCAGGATATCTACGCAATCTACGCAACTTCGGATGAAATGACGATATACAGGCAGTAAAAGTAACTCGACAGGGCCCCGCTGCGTCCTCGCCGCCCGACCCGGCCAGAGGTGTCCCTTGCCCACTTTCGTGAACGAAAGTCCACTCCGGGCGAGAAAGCCGCGCCGTTTGCTGGGAGCGTATAAGCGCTCCCTTCCAGAGTGGACACCTAGTGTCTCAGGCCGTAGCGAATTTCACCAGGAAGCAATCGGAGGAGGTGTCTGATTCCTCGCGCCCTTCAAGATGAAGGTCGGGCACACCTTTTGACGGGCGGGCCAAGTCGGCCACCCCACGCGTTCACCCGGTACAACCCCCTAAAGTAGGGGTTGATTTTGCCAACCCCGATCACGTTTTGGCAATTCTGCGAGAGTTTCCATGGATTTTTTGCGTGGAATGCCTTCAGTCTTGTCCAGGATGACATTACGAACAAACCCAGACACTGGCGCACCCTTCCGAACACCCCAGGACCCGTCAAGGGGCCTAACTGCACCAAGCGTTAAAAAGTGCCGTAAATTTGATGAAAAAAACGTTTTTGGGTTCCGTTTTCGGCTGTTTTGAATGGCAGGGGCGTTTATCTGTCAATCTGATTATTGTCACGAAAAATTTCACTCAGAAACATGCGTTTTAGGGGTGGATCCAGAAAGTAGGGTTGAGGGGTGGTAGCTATCGGTGGGCCTGGGGTGGTTGGAGGGGGCGAAAATCCCTGCTATCCGGTAGGGGACATTAAAACATTCAGCCCACGTCAAGCGGCGACCGCCGGCACTCAATTTTACCCGAGAGGCCGTCTTTAAATGATCAAATCATGATTCGTCAATGAAGGGGTGGTTAGAAAGGGTAGGAAGTTCACAAGGGCGGTTTTTTGACACGGCATTATGTCGGCTGTACCTAGGAGAGTACTCCCCTAAATTTTCAGCCGGATCCGACCCCCCAATCGGTCAGGGGAGCGTCACAAAGCAACCTCTGTTTCCTAACCACACTGCGAAGTGGGGTGTCGCGATGCGTTAGGCCCCACAGCTCGCGAACCGTTCGTGATCAAGGTTTGGGCTTTCAGGGGTCTGATGCCAACATATGAGCCTATCTTCCTGCCAAACGCCAACCTCCTACCTATTCACACCTCGAAATTACGCCCTGTCAAAAAAAGTGGCGCTTTAATTTTGCTCACGAGTGTAAAAAAGGAAGAACTGCTTTGATTTTCAGCCCTATGGAACAAAAATTGACGTGTACAAAAATTAAAAACAAAGAGCCTGAAACATTTCTTTTAAAGAGAGATACAGACAAAACGCTGAGCAAACCAGAACCAAACCAGGCCCAGGCACGGTATAAAGGCCACCAGCAGGGAGTCTTTTCAGCACCTAAAAGAAGGCGTTAGCGCAAAATGACTGGCTCCCGATATAGAAAGGCCGAGTCCCGAAAGTTAAACTCGCGTCTATGGTGAGCTAAGTACAGAGCAGGGGCGGATCTGGCTCGCAGTTCAAGGGGGGGGGGGGGAAATCGCGGGTTGCCTCCTTCTAGGGGCACTTTGATGTGCAAAAGAAATTAACTTAGTTCCCTAATTTTTGTGATTTAAAGGGCTAAAAGTATTTTAGGGCGCACAGTAAAATTGCCCTTTTGATAATTGGCTGAGCAATTAGCGAAGCCTATTATTCCAGTGATGATCAAAAAGTTTCGCGTCTGTTTGTCTGTGTGTCTGCTTGTCTGCACGCACGATAACTCGAGAACGAATTGGACTAGCGACCTGGGATTTTCAGGGTCGTTTTGTACCATAGAAAGACAGATCGAGTTCGAAGAAGAGCATCCTAGCTCAAAAATTTGATTTTAAAAAAGTCAACAACCACAGGTTCCCAAAATGATGTTTTAAAAAAATATTTTTTTAATGTTTACTAAGGGGTACACTGTAAAAAAAATTAGAGGGAATTTTCCCCTCCCCGCGTGGCAACGCTCCTTTGCCAGCTAGTGGTCGGTAAATTTACAGACCCAAATAGCCTGTAAATCCCCGGCCCACTGGTGGGGAAATTTACAAGCCAATGTGGTTGGAAAAGGAGTCTTTCCAACCCACCCAAGTAAATTTACTACAAGGGCAGGAAAGGAGTCTTGACTGACTCACCGTCAGCAAATTTCCCATTGCGCGCGTGTGAGGATGACTTTCGTGCCCATCGTATGCAAATCTCCAGCCCAGGACAATGATGGCGGCGTTGCCACTCCACTGGCACAGGAATTTCCTCTCCGATAACAGTCCCTAGGAGGAAAGTGCGCGTTTTTCGTGTTGCTCTCGGGCCGACTGGACAGTATAATAGTCCACTGGTTTCCGAAATCGGTTTCAAAAATTTGATCATCGATCTCAAGAAGAGAACAAGTCATAGCAGCGACACGTGAAGCCCCAAGTCACATGGGAAGTACGCACGTGGGCGTACCTCTCAGTGACGAGGTGACGGGGACGTACTGAACAAGACATCGTTGCGGAGACCTCCCGAGCGTTACAATTTAACAGATTATTTGGGGGATATGGTTCACTTTTTCGGCAAACGCCGATTGTTGTCGGGTAGGGTGATTCCTTCTAAAACATACTGCGTAGAATTAAATGCTATTACCTGAAGGGAGTTTTAATTTAATAGAAAAAGCTGATTTTGTGGGAGACGCGCTGACTGAAACGCCATCTAGCGGCAGTCAATCGCGGGCTTCGCGTCGGGGTGGCCGAGTTTAAAGAAAGGAGGTGATTGGTGTGGGGTGGTGTGGCGTCAGTGTAGTAGTAGTCCGAACCCACGTCTCCTTCCACGTCGCTCTGGCAGTCACGAATTTGTGGGAAATTTGCAGCCGCCGCAAGGAGATTTGCAGGCAGTGGGATGCGCAAGTACACTTTTCTGCCCACGGCCACGGGATTCCCTCGTCGGGCTGGGGATATTCGCAGACGGTGGGTGCCGAACGGACCCTTTCTAGCCCACGTCGGGAAATTTGCAGTCAATGAAGTCAGTAAATTCACTTGCGTGGGCAGGAAAGGATCCTTTCACAGCGCAAGTGGCATGCAAAGGATACTTTCCATTCCAGTAGGTAAATTCCCAACCCATGTACTGCAAATCCCGAACCTTTGTACATGAAATTTCCCAACCCAGTAGCTAGTAAAATTACTAATATTTTTTACAGTGGCAACTCATCAAAGTAGAGCCCTCTGGGCGAAAAGTTCGTCCGTTTGGCTCTATCGTTAACGGTTTAGGCGCCACAGGGAGTTTTTGACGAAAATAAGCGTAAAAATGTACAACTCTGCATGCTAAGTCGAAGTGACGGGAAGTTGACGGGCCGGAGGCCCGAATGTTTGAGTACATTTTTGCTCCACCCGACTCGGGTGTCAGCGCCGCAGGCCTAGGTAGATGTATGCCAGGCGCGTCGCAGCGTAACAGTGTTTCGTGAGATATCGCGAAGCCTGTTACGCGAGACGTGGTCTGGCGTACATCTACCTAGTACTTTTTAAAGTTCAAGCACCGTCGTGTATCCTAGAAGTTACAGAGATGTGGGGGAGGGATTAGCAAGCGGAGCGATCGAAAATGTTTATATTTGTGCTTCTTTGGGTGGCAAATTTGCACACTCAAGTTTCGTATGAAATGCTCCAAACGAGTGCGAAAAAGATCTCCGTAATTGTGCAAAGAGGAGCTGAAAGGCCGCGAGCGAAGCGAGCCAAAAATATTGGGATAAGTGATCTGTAAGTCCTTAAAAACTGCGAGCGAAGCGAGCTAAATTTTTCTTAGGGTACGCGTTTAGCTCAAAATATTGTCGTTTAAACTTTGTTTCTATTGCCAGTTTAAAGTAATTAAAAATTATTGCTTTGTTCATTCGTTTTCACCTATTGGACAATGCTGCGCTCGTTTATCGGTATGCGATGACAGAAGGCACATTATGACAGCTGATGGGAAATGCATGTTCGCTCCCTGCTTACGCATCTTATAACGGCAAAAGGGCGGATATACATGCAGCCTTCCTTCTGGAAATATATTTTTCTTTTGATACTCCTTATCCTTATAATTATTTTCTCATCCTCTTTTTCACTTTCTCTTTTTCTTCTCTTTCTCTCCTTTACCTCTTACTTTCCTTTATTTTTTTACAGGGGGCGCCGGATCCCCAGGAGGGGGGGGGGGGGCAACCAGCCCTTTGCCCCCCCCCCCAAAAAAAAAATCCGCCCCTTGTACAGAGGGTTGAAGTAAAGCTGATAAATGTACCGTACAGGGGAGGGGTGTGGTGACCTGGAAGAGACCAGCACCAGCCTTCCTCAGCAGACCGGCAGAGAGAGGCAGAGGGGAGATAAGGTGAGACAGCAAAGAGGGAAAAGGGGGAGGGGGGCAAGATGACAGAGGGGCAAAGAAAAAAAGCAGCAAAAAGGCAGAGAGAAGGGTTGAGAGAGGAAGGGGTAGGACATAAAAAGAAAGAAAAAAGGGCGGCAAAAAGTGACAGAAGATAGATGCGAGGGGAGCAGAGGTGATCCAGCAGAGAGAGAGGGGCGAAGAAGGGAGAGTAGGGTAAAGCGTATGCCCGGCATCGTGCCCCAGTAAAAAGGGCCTCGCTTTATAAACGGCTCTGGTCAGACCATGAACGTTGGGCCACTAAACGTAGGGGAAAGTTGGGTTACAGTGGGAGACGGGGTACAATGGGACAGAGGCGATATCATCTATTTCTAACACTATTCAGATGTTGAAAAAATTTGCCACGTTTCGCACTTAGGAGTTCTTCGTGGTGGGATTAATGATAAGAGGCTGGCTGAACACGTTTTAACAACAGAAAATGGTAAACGAAAATAAGCTCCAAAAGTGGTGAAAACCAAGGTGACGTTTCGGATCAGTTTCCAATAATGTGCGTTTAATAATTTGCGATAGAAAAACGGCAAGGTGGCTCACTGATAGGTAGTTCCTCACAACACAATTACTAGCGTTGGGTTTTGAGTTTAATCCCACTATATTGAAAAGGAAAGGACTAAAACACGATAAGATCGACACTGACTCAAATCATGGTTCTATAGAGTTCTAGACCGCAACACAGTATGGATGTAGTGCAGTCATAAGGCAAACTTTTTCTGTCCCAATGTACCCCATTCCATGGTTTCTTATGAGTGTCCCATTGTACCCCGATCCCGGGAACATTGGGACAAGCAACACACTAGGGAAACAATCATCTGCTGACAAGGACTTAGCGAAACGACATCTGAGGGCTCGCATTTACGATAGACAACATTTCAATATACAGACTGGGCCAACACCGATCAAACTCACACGGTTTCCAATCTAGAGCAAAACAAAAATGCGTCCCAATGGTCCCCACCTTCCCCTATCGTGGTTAGTCTAGTCACTTGGCGGGGGGCTCACCACGGCCATGGCGCAAATAGATAAGGATTTTGGTTGGGGGGCACAATGGCGCAAGGAGTTGGGGGTGGGGATCAGGTTAGCGAGCAGCCACCTTGGCAGAGATTTCGTGGGGGTAGAGGGGGCAAGGCGCTGGGTATTTGCCCTTTTTCGAAACATTGGCATGAAGCGTATCTTAGCGGGGAAAAACTTAATCTTACGGGGGGTGGAGGGGGGAGGTCACTTTATCGCGGACCTTACCTTTGCGGGGGGTGCTTACGGGGCGAGGCGCATCTTGCCGAAAGAGGAGTCGGGAGGGGTGATCTAAGCGGGGGGCTTACCTTGACGAGGGGCTCGCGGAACCTTGAGGGAGGGTTAACCTTTGTAGGGGGGGTATTTTGAAAGAAGGTTGGGGCAGCACACGGGAAAAAAGTTATCTACTCCTGCTTAACATTAGGTATGCGAGCCAAAAGTTAGCTGCCTGGAGGACAGACGAGAAAATTAGGAACACTAGTTTACAATTCCGGTGCGTGAGCTTATCTTGGACTGTCGCAGATAAAGCGTTCCCCGTAGTGGCCAAACTACATTAGTTGTCCTAGAGAATGGTATTTCGCAATCGCTCGGACAACTAATGTAGTGTGGCCACTACAAGGAACTCTTTATCTGCGACAGTCACAGATTAGCTCACGCAACGAAATTATAAGCTACTGTTCCTAATTTTTTTGTCTGTCCTCTGGGCAGCTAACTTTTGGCTCGCATACCTAATGTACAGCTGGAGCAGCTTTTTTCCCGTGCACTTAACAAGGGAAGGTTATAAGGTGTCACATACCAATTTTGCTGAGCGCGATACATATTGCAGGTGACATATGTAGATGATGATTGGCACCGGTTTTAGCAGCCCATACTATGTTTTTCGTTTGTTTTGGACAATTTTTAGTAGGAAAACTTCACAAAAGCAGCAAAAATATTATCTTCAAGTGCCTATATCTAAGGAACCGTTTGAGCTACACCGTCCAGATTTCGCACAGCGATAGTACGCACAGATACCTTAATCGTCAAATAATGTGAGAAGAGTCCAATAAAAAGGTTGAAATGGTCCAAAATCCAAGTCGAAATCTAAGTACGGAAGAGGCACATTGTTTGTGACATTTTCTTCGATGTCTTCCGAAAAAAATGATACTTCACGATACTTTAGTTACCGATTCGGCCTACCTCTGTGCAAAATCTAGGCGGTGTAGCTAAAACGGTTCCGGAGAAACCACCATTAGAGGATAACATTTTTGCTGCTTTTGTGATGTTTTCCTACTAAAAATTGTCCAAAACAAACGAAAAACATAGTATGGGCAGCCAAAACCGGTGCCAATCTTGATCTACATATGGCCCCTGCAATATGTATCGCGCCAAGCGAAATTGGTGTGTAACACCTAAAAACCTTCCCTTGTAAGCCCGGGGCGTACCGTGGGCAGGGACGCACCACTGCGTCGGTTGCAGAAAGATACTGATTTGGAGAGGT
>NW_026267467.1:20075-21726 GCF_000697945.3 Frankliniella occidentalis
ACTACAAAACTTAGCGTGAAGAGTACCTTAGCAAGGGGGGGGGGGCGTAGGGCCTTGGCAAAGGGCGGGCCGTAGTGGACGGCGAAACATCTTGCAGGTGGTAGGGAGACTTCAGCGCGGGTGCACCATGGCGCGGGCAAAACTTGGATGGGGGTATGGGGGAAGGACTGTAGCGCAAGGCGTGGAGACTAAAGCGCATGGCATTTCCCTTGGAAGAATCCTCAGTGTGTGTGGGGAGGGGGCACCATGGCTCGGGGCGAACCTAGGCGGGGGGTGCATCGTGCGGGGGGAGGGAGGACACCTATGCGCCGGGCGTACCTTGATGGGTTGGGTAGGGGTTCGGGTATCTTGCAAGGCGCGGATCTACGGTGGTGCACTACGGCGCGGGGCACACATACAGTATCTCTCCGATATACGCTGACTCGATATAGGGTAATATTAGTAACGGTCCCTGCTTACGGGCGGGGGTCGAGGCTTTTGTTTGCCGAGTGACGGCTCGTGGACAGGGTCTGCCGAAAAGACCCGCTCCTGCCCCGCTCCGTACCCCCGGCCACCGTAGCTCCGCTGTGCCGGCCGCCGGCCGGGACTGTGGGCTCCCCCGGCCGCTATCTTTTGAACGATGAATCGGTGAAATACGATTCGAAGTCGTGAATTTACCCCCCGCGACGCTCTTTAAAACGAGCTTATCATGAACATCCTAGGCACACTAGATAAAATGTTATCTTCATCGCTGTTAATAATAGCGCGGCAAAACAATAGAGCTTCGGCTGGACCGCTCCAGCGTGCCGACGCTCGGTTGACACCACGAGCAGCAGACCCGATGTTTGATTGTAACGTTTAAGGCCCGAGCCTTTTTCTTGCTGCAGGACTAAGAACCTCAAAGCACTCGCAGTGCACTCACAGTGCACTCGCGACGCACTCGATGCCGCCCCGTATTGCAATCGCGCTACACTCGCACTGCACTCATTTCATTTCTATAGGGGGAGCAGCGCTGCGAAAGGCTCATGTAGGCTGACCCACCCTGGCTTGACGCGCAGCAAGGGATGAGGGCGCTGTGTTTATAGCACAATCAGGGCGATGACAGCGGACTGCTAACGGGAACGAACAGAACAGACGCCACGGAGAAAACGCGCGCCCCCACAGAGAACATGTATCATCAGCGTCAATCGGCTCATCATAACTGAAACGTTTATCGGCCAACTTTATAAAAACTGGAAACTTTTACCTTCGGGTAGAGACAGACCACAAGGGACAGTCGAAAAAAAAGGAGCGTCCAGTGTTTGAACCCGGGACCTACCGGGTTGCGAAGCGAGCGCGCTGTCCATTGCACTGTGAAAAGCTTACGAACTAAATTCTTTGCAACGTTACGAACAATTTTCGATCTTTGTATTACAAACAAATTGTTCGCATTGCAAAGCGATTGTTTGTAAGGCTAGACAAGGTCTTACAAACAATCTGTTTGCATTACGAACTACTTTTTCGTAGGCTTACGACCAATTAGTTCGTAATACAACGCTTCAAAATCCTTCGTAAGCTACGAACTTTTAGGTTTGCATTACGAACCTATAGTTTGTGAGCAATTTACAGTGTGCACTATCAGACAATTGCTAGGGAACGGAGACGCGATCAGGCATGACACTTGTCGTCTTGC
>NW_026267467.1:30842-32872 GCF_000697945.3 Frankliniella occidentalis
AACTGGGCCATGGAGCCCCATGCGGGGGCGAGTCCCGACAGCGAAACACATTCCAACCTTTGTCTCGCCGGTCCGACACCGCCGGGAATTCCAACGGCCCGCCCTCTTCTCGCCTCCCTCCGGGGTGGATGGCTGCGGGAGAGGGGGAAGAGGTTTTTATCGTGTTTCCAAAAACGCCGTAGAAACACGCTGCAATCGGTTTGCAGCGTGCTGTGAAAACCCATTGAAAACTCGCACCGTGAGTCGCAAGGGGGCCCTGTTTGTACATTTGTGTTGAAGGGACCAAATATGTACACTGTTAGAACAGTGGCCTCATGTGGAATGCCAATGTGCGGCCACTTTTAATGCCAGAAATTGACATTGTTTCAGGAAAAGGCCAAAATTTGGCATTAAAGGTGGCCGAAAATTGGCATTCCTCAGAAGACACCAAAAATTGGCGTTAAAAACAGCCACAATTGGGCATCGAAAAGAATGCCAAAATTTCGGCATTAAAAGTAGCCACTGCGTTTACTGTGCTGCACCCATTCCTTACACTCTCAGACAGCTATCGCCATTTTTAGAATTAATTTTAGACGTATATAAACCATCATAACATAGAAAAATTTCTTCACCAGGGGAAAATTTTCATGAATTATATAGACGTTTTGAAAAAATTGCATATGTATATCGAAGATCCCCCCTCGTGCAGAGGGAAAACATTTCCTTAATCATGCTAGCTCATATAAGTCGATAGCTTATAACAAAAGAGGTTTTTATAGAAAGAAATGCCTATAGCGGTCTGAAAGTGTACGGTTGCAGTGCTGAATAGTGTGAATGGAATGTATCTTTATCAAGATATGCAGTACACAATGTAAGAAATATCAAAAATATTGCTAGTACCGTTTCTGTGAAACGCTGTAGAAACCCTTTAATAACTCGTCCAGAAAACTGTTTTTACCGTCTTTCAAAAAACACGGAAGAAACACGCAGGGGCCTGTTCATGGTTCCCACATTTTGGCTCCTGGCGTTTTCCAGGACTCTTCCAGGACTTTCCAGACTAAATTTTTAAAATTTCCAAGACAATTTACAATGAAATATCAGAGACTAGTGAGACTCAACGATAAAGCTGTGAAAAATACTTCACAAACTTATAAAATCACAAACTTATGAAAATTCTCCCATTGTCCTATGAGAATTTGAAAATGAATACCTTGATGTCAATTTAAAATGAAACTTATCATGTAATTCTAAAAGTTTGATTTAGCCTGGTCCCCCGCGCGTTAGCGCACTAGCGGCTGCCATCCCGGAAGCCTATTGGCTGGGCGGCACAGGGTGAGGGAGGACCACCTTCGCATAGTGCAGAGCAAGGTGTTTTGCTCCCTCTCCTTTGTAATCACTGGCGCGACTAACAAGACAAGCAGCACGGCCGTCACTCGGAGACGAGCGCGCGTTCGCGAGACCCCGAAGATGCAGCTCTCGATCCGGTCGGCGAGTCGAGCCGTGCCACGGCCCACACGGCTGAGCCGAGCCGGGGGCCGTCCACGTCGCTTACGCGTCTAGGGGGTTTCACGAACTACGAAGTGGACCCGAAGCACTGCCGAACAGCCACGGACGGGCTGCTGCCGGTTCGTGACAAGTGTGCGGCCGCAGCTCGTCTTATAGCAAACGCATAGGCCTTCCGCACTCCTGTTCCGTCTGGGGTGTACTGAAAGTGGTAGACCTTATGGCTTTATTGTATATGGACAGCGCGCAGAAACCAGCAGGTGTCTGTCTTTTACGTCACACTCGGCGTCCGTCAATGAGACGAGTCTGGCTCGCTCGGCACGCCAAGCCACACAAGGCGTCACCTGTCCCCGCAACCTCACGTCTCGCCCTGCTGGTCCGGCCGAGCGGGGGCCTGCGTGCGAAGAGCGTGCGAAAGCTCGGATAAGGGTCAGTGATTCGGAGGCTGGCTGCCTCACCCGACTTGCCCGACAGCGGCTGCATCAGGTCGGGTCGGTTACAGCCGTCGGCAGGGGCGGATGAGGCTCAGAGTTCAACGGGGCGTGGGG
>NW_026267467.1:32922-34549 GCF_000697945.3 Frankliniella occidentalis
ATGCGCTTAGGGCACTTGGCTTGGAGCGCACCTTGGTGAGGCGCATCTAGCCGGAGGGGGTGGAGGTTGGTCGGCCTAATGTGTGGCGTTCTTTGTCGGTGGGCTCGCACCACGTCGCAGGCGAACATAGTATGGATTTTTTGGGGGGAGGGGGAGGTGGTGCTGGTGCAGGGCAATAATTGGCGGGACATCTTTCGAGGGGGAGGTGTTGTCACCCTAGCGCCGGGCGTACCTTAGCGGGGGAGGGGGGGACACAACAGTGCACATAGGCGCGAGGGAGGGGGGTGTCCTGAGGCGCGTGGCAGAAAGATGGAGATGAGGGGGGCACTATAAACTTAGGAGTGGGGCACTTGGCAAGGAGTGGGTAGCATTACAGAGCAGGGCAGAGGGGGAGGGGGGGAAGACCTAAGCGCAGGGCGAACCTCGGTGAGGGGCACAATATCTTGTCAAGTGTGGAGGGACTTTTGCGGGGGTGCACAACGGCGCGGGGCAAACTTAGATAGGGATAGGGGGGAGAGGCACTTTAGCGCAGGGGAGGGTCACACTACAGTGAAACTTGGCGTGAAGCGTACCATATCTAAGGAAGGGAGGGGGGGACTCGGCGCAGGGTCAATTTAGTAGGGGCACTTCAACTTGCGGGGGGAAGGAGGCCTTTTTATAGGTGCACCACTGCGCGGGGCACGTATGTTGGGGGCGGGGGGGACTAGACGTGGGGCGCACTACAGCGAAGGCTTGGAGAGTACCTCAGCGGGGGTGAGGGTGCGGGACCTTGCCACAGGGCGACCCGTGGTGCAGGGCGCAAAACGGCGCGGGCTGAATTTGGATTGGGGATGCGACAGGAGGTACACTGTCGCAAGGCGTAGGTCGTACTTCGGTCAGGGCGCATCTTTGCGTGGACCGTAAATTTGAAAGGGGGGGGGGGGAGAGTAACACCAGGGGTCCCGGCTACGTGGCTCTCTAGCCACCCGCGGCTCGGCCGGCCGGGTCCGTGACGTCACGAGAGCCACGGGCGATCCACAATGGAGTCTTATGGGAGAGGCGAGCCGCGGACGAGAGGCGGCGACGGACGGCAGCCACTGGCTGCCTCAGCTCGGTCAGTGCGAGCTGGGCCGGCCGGTGACATAGTCTGCCTCTGTCGCACTCACTGATCTTTGCATAAGTCTGTCTCTCTCGACCCTCCCGGCCCGGCGTGCGCTCCCCGTTCGTCAACGGCTGGCTGCGCTGTCCAGCTTGAGGCAAGGGAGCACACCTACGCGGACGCTTCCGAGTAGCTGACGGATGGGGTGCGGGTGCGGTGGCTCGCGCGTTTGAATTAGCCGGGACCCCTGGGTAACACCTAAGCGCATAGCATTCCTTGGCGGGATGCTCACCACGGGACATGGCAAACAGAGGTGGGGATTTTGAAAGTGGGGGGTCACCTAGGCGGAGGGTGAACCTTGGTGGTGGGCACATCATGCGAAGTGGGGAGGATCAGGTCAGCGCAGGCCGTACCGTGGTAAAGGACGCACCACAGCGCGGGGCATACCTTGGCGGATGGAAGGGGGAGGGGGTGTACGACGTGGGTGCACAAAAAAGGGATTGGGGGAGGAAGGACTATAGCACAAGGCGTGGGCCGCACTACAGCGCA
>NW_026267467.1:42219-45358 GCF_000697945.3 Frankliniella occidentalis
TCATGTGATAAATTAAAAATTAACTAATTTGCATAATTTTTAAGGTCTGAAAATATTCTTAGGCGAACAGTAAAATGTTCCTTTTGATATTTATTTCTAAAGTTAAAGTACCGTCGTGTATACTACAAGTTACAGAGCAGCGGAAAAGGGATAAGCGAGTCAAGCGAGCGAAAATTTTTGTATTTGTGTTCTTTGGGTGGCAAATTGAAACGCTCAAGTTTCGTATGAAGTGCTTCAAACCAATACGACAAGATCTCCGTAATTGTGCAAAGAGGACCTGTAAGGCCGCGAGCTTAGCGAGCGAAAAAAAAGATAATAAGTGATTTATTACTTCTTAAATACCGCGAGCGAAGCGAGCGAAATTTTTCTTAGGGTACGCGCTTAGCTCAAAATATCGACGTTTACATTTTGCTTCTATTTCCAGTTTAAAGTCATTAAAAATAGTTGCTTTGTTCATTTTCAATTATTTGGCTAGCCATTGCTGCGCTCGTTAAACGGTATGCGATGATAGAAGCCAAATGAAGACAGCTCATGGGAGATGCGGATATACATACAGCCTACCTTCAGGAAAAATATTTTTCTATTTCGCTCCATTTCTTTATATTTTTTCTCCTCTTCCTCCCTTGCTCTTTCGCTCTCCCTTCTCTTTCTCTCTTTCCACTTTCTTTCCTTTATATTTGCAAGGGACGCCAGATCCAAGGGGGGGGGGGGGGACCAGCCCTTTGCCCCCCCCCCCAAATTTGCCCCTGGCTGCCGGTGAGCATCGGGTAAGCGAAAAAACGTTTAACCAACCGATTGCAAACTCTGGTTCATAGACATGGATGAATAAACCGACGGTAAAATCGATACCTTAGTCTGAAAGGCACGCAGTTCAACCGCCCGTTTCAAGACTTACTCAGTTCCTATCTCTAGAGCGGTAGCCCTTAAGTCTTTCGGATCGCACGGCTTAACTGCGTTAGTCTTGGAGCGGTCAGCTACACTGCGTGCCTTTCAATCTAAGGTGTCGAAGTACTTGTGCGTGAAACATATCTGGGCCAAAGTTACATTGGGTGAATCGCTTCTGGGTGAAAGAGCCTAGATCCTTCAACGATGTGAGGTAATATAACCTAACGATAAGCAAGTTAACAGAAGAGGTTCGGAGAGTTAACCAAAATATTTCAATTGTTAAGTGGAATTTAAATTAGCAACGGTTGGTTGAAACGCAACTTGTTAGAAAAAGTGTTTAGTTAACGTAGCTAAACAGAAGTTAACGCAACTTTTACGTTACATTTAACTATGGAAGTAAGCAGTCCCTTGTCACATATGTCTACTCCATGACATACATCTCCAGGATCTGCCACCTTCACTGTCCCACCACCTGCGCATGCTCTAGCCCCGTTAAGCTCATGTACGGCCTAAGCCCAGGTCACAGTGCTCCCGGTTCCGGAGCCGCCCAAGTCCCCGCCGAGAGCGACGATCCCCCAGCCCTCGCGCAGTACTGCATTTCAAATCCAGCCCCTTCCTTGTCAATCGTTCACCGCTGCACTATCGCTAATAAAACAAGCAGTCCCGCCCTTCCGCCAAACGGAGTTGCCAGCTACACTTCGCTGCGCTGGCAACTCCGTTCGGCGGGGGGCGTGCCTGCTTGGCCTGCGGGCGGCGATGGTCGGGCCGAAGGCGATTTACCGAAGTGTATATTGTCAAACAGTCTTAAAACTTGACTTTCTGCCACTGTTTTCAATGTATCCACCTCTAGGGCCAAAACAGTGAAAGATACGGCAAATCCGAAAGGTACTTCCAGATTCAGACTGTGTTGTTTGGGGGGGGGGGGTACTCTATCTATTTTACGATTGGACGCCTCCTTGTACGTCTTTATGTGCAACGTAGTCATTTTTGCCGTATTTTCGTCGAAAAAAGCACATTAGCGCCCAAACGGTGCAAGATAGAGTCAAACGGACAAAATTTTCGTCCACAGTACTCTACTTTCACGAGTTACCACTTACGAGACAAGACCAACCCCTATTTCTTTGCTACCCCCTCTCACCTCTTAAGGGGTGGTTGCCAGGATTTGCACAGGCGTTTCGTTGTCCAGGAGTGACCCCTAAGATACCCTGAAATTTGTAGACCTCTAGCTCATCTCCTTCCTCTTACATGGACGACGGACAGACAGACACGAGAGCGGTTGCATCAGCCCGCTTTAATGCTTTTTTAAAAGCAGAAGGGCGAGCTAAAAACCTAAGCTTGCGCTAACGTGGAAACACTTGATACAGCCATATCGTTTTATGAAGTAACGTTTAATTTCTCAACATGGTAAAAGTGTTTAAAGGGATTCAAATTAATATATTCAACAGTGCATGACCAGAATGTGGTCAGGCCGGCCCAGCTGAGGATCACAACGTGGTCATTGTGAACCACAAGAAACGCACCGTTAAAAATAACTGTCACCTGACGACATACTGTGGGATTGACACCCCTGTTATGTGACAGAAATGTGACGAAACTTGTGATATTCGGCCCATATTGGCCCACAACAAAAACTACTACGTATTACTTTGCTGTACATTTACAAGAATAGAGAAGTTAATTTTGTTGGCTGAGCGATTAGCGAAGCCCATTACTCCACTGACCGGAAAAGTTTCATTCTGTTTGTCTGTTTGTCTGTTTGTCTGTCCGCACGATAACTCGAGAATGAATTGAGAGAGCGATCTGGGAATTTCAGGGTCGTTTTGTATCATAAAAAGACAGATCGAGTTCGAAGATGAGCATTCTAGCTCAAAAATTGGCTTTTTGAAAAATCAAAAACTACAGGTCGCAAAATGTATTTTTATCAAATATTTTTTTATGCGTACCTAAGGGGTAAACCGTCAAAGCAGAGCCCTTTGGACGAAAATTTCGTCCGTTTGGCTCTATCTTGTACCGTTTAAGTGCTAGGGGGCATTACTTGACAAAAATGAGGACAAAATGATCAGGTGGTCGATTAAATCGTTAACTAAAAGACTTCATTTCGAAAACTTGTAAATACACTCCTATTACCCAGTCTCGGGTGTCAGCGCCGCAGGCCTAGCTATATGTGCGCCAGGCGCGTCGCAGCGTAACAGTGTTTCGTGAGATATCGCGAAGCCTGTTACGCGAGACGTGGTCTGGCGTACATATAGCTAGT
>NW_026267467.1:45408-47754 GCF_000697945.3 Frankliniella occidentalis
GGGGGGAGGGGAAGATGGCCCTTGGCGCAGGGCAAACCTTGAAGGGGGCACAACATCTTGCGTACAGGTGGGGGGCCTTTGACGGAGGTGCACCACGGCGCGGGACAAACGTATACGAGGATATGGGGGCCAGGAGGAATATAGAGCTTAGTTTTGGGCGCACTACCGCGCAGGGCACTAGGCCAACAGTACCTCCCCTGCCTCCCCCGGGGGGGGGGGGGGACCTTAGCACAGTTCGACTCTTAGCGGGTAGTGTATCTTGGGATGGGGGGCTTATTGTGGCGCAGGGTGCAAGACATGGCGGGCTGAACATCGATGGTGATATGGGAAAGACACAGTGTCGCTAGGCGTAGGTCGTACTACCGTCAGGGCACATCATGGCCTGGAGCTTATTCGCGGAGCGAGCGAACGAGCGATAGCGAGGTCGCAAGGCGTAGCGCCTATGATTCACTCTTTTAGAATTTGTCCGTTACGCACATTAGACGAAACATATAAAAAGCGGGGGTCAAGGGGGGCGGTAGCCCCCTTCCATTTTAAAAGGAAGATCCTAACCAAAAAAAAAAAAACACAGTCCTAGCTGTCATTGGTGACGGACTTAACGGTCTGTAGGTGTGACGGACTCTAAGCGTGACCGACTCAAGGCAGAACACACTCTAGGCGCGACGGACTCAAGGCATAACAGACTCCACGCCTAACGGACCCTAGGCGTGACGGACACAAGGCAGATCGGGCTTTGGGCGTTACGGACTCAAGGCATGACAGACACTAGGCGTGACGGACTCCAGATGTGACGGACTCAGTGCATGACACACTCTACGTGTGACGGACCCTAGGCGTAACGGATTCAAGGCATAGCAGACTCTATACGTGACGGACTCTAGGCGTGAAGGACTCAAGAAATCGAAGACTCAAGGCGTGACGGACTCAAGGCGTGACGGACTCTAAGCGTGACGGACCCAAGTGTGAGGAACTCAAGACATAACAAACTCCAAGCGTGACAGACTCAAGGCATAACAGACTTCACGCCTAACGGAACATAGGCCTAACGGACTAAAAGCATAACAGAGTTTACGCGTGACGGATCCTAGGCGTGACGGACTCAAGGCGTAACATATTCTAGGCCTAACGGACACTAGGCGTGACGGATTCAAGGCATAACAGACTCTACGCGTAACGGTCTCAGGGCGTCACAGACTCAGGACGTATCAGGGGCTATCCATAAAGGACCGTCCGGTCGTTTTTGCCAAAAATGATATCTCCCTCCCCCCTGTCCGGTTGTATCTGGTTTTCAGGTACCCCCCCCTCTTACCAAACAGCAAAACTATAAAAAAGAGCTAAAAATTGCAATACGGGTCAAAAAATAATGTTTTAAGGTTGAAAATGTAGAAAATGAAATGATCGCTGTCAGCATGATCTTAACTGAATGTGACATCCACAAAAAAGTCTTGTTTTGGCCTATTCAGAGTAAAACTAAGTCATTTTAAAGTTTCCGAAAGAACCTTTCCACATTTTACACTCAGAGAGCCGTAGTCTTGGTTCAAGAGCAAAATTCTCTTAAATGATTGATGAGCATTTTCTTTTGATTTGAGAGTAATTCCTCTTGTAATGAGACAAAAACACTTGATTCAAGTTTCGAATAAACTTGGACCCCGTGCAATAGACGCTTAATTCAAGTACCACATGCACTTGGGTCCAAGCTTATTTGGTGCTTGAACCAATAATTTTTGGCTGAGAACAAAAAAATTGCTCTCTAATTAGGGGCCGTTCATAAACTACGTAGTTCATTTTGGGGGGCGGGGGGGTTCTGCCTTGCACTACGGTCGGTCACGGAGGGGGGGAGGGGGGGTAGACGCTGGTCACGTAGTATTCATCAAATTCCCGTTTGGCACCACCAAAACACCGCGTCGTTTCCTCTAATTCGTTCAAGGGCTCCCCTTTCGACTAAAATTTTGTCCGTTTGGGAGCTTGAGTAGGTTTTCGACGAAAATACGGTGAAAATGACTACGCTGTACGTAAAGACGTATAAGGAGGCGCCAAATCAGAAAATAACAGAGGAAGTACTTCTAAACAGCACATTCTAAATCGACAATTGTCTTCGGATTCACCGTATCTTTAAAATTTCTGAAGCTATGCTAGTTTCGCTGTTGTTCCTGTTCCTCAAACAAAACCAAATGGTAAAAATAATTGCAGAAGAAAACAAATAATTGAAATTCTTTCCTGCCCTACTTGTTGATGTAATACATATCTCGTATTTCAACTCAAAAAGTCATAAACCGTCCTTTCCTAGCTTGTGCGCTATTTTTCAGGTGGAAATGGGCAAAATATGATTTTACTACGTGACACGAG
>NW_026267467.1:57634-61283 GCF_000697945.3 Frankliniella occidentalis
TATATGTGCGCCAGGCGCGTCGCAGCGTAACAGTGTTTCGTGAGATATCGCGAAGCCTGTTACGCGAGACGTGGTCTGGCGTACATATAGCTAGTTAGCAGCACATTCCGTTCCAATACAGGAGGCTCGTATTATTACAACTTTTTTTTTTACAGGAGCAAAACAAAGTAACTGCTTTGAGTCGGAAACTTTGTTTCCGAGATTTTCATGACCGTTGCTTTATTACAGTAACTCAGTAAAAATACAGTCTGTGCTGCTAACAAAATTAATCACATATTCGCTGTAAATTTACAGCAATTTTTTAACAGTGTGCCCGTTTCAGAATGGCCCAGTATTGTCACTGGACTTGACAAAATTACCAAGTGCTGGTACTGGGTCATGCTAGCTGGTTGGCTGAGCGATTAGCGAAGCCCATAACTCCACTGACCCGAACAGTTTCATTCTGTTTGTTTGTGTGTCTGTCCGCACGATAACTAGAGAATAAATTGAGATAGCGTTCTGGGAATTTTAGGGTCGTTTTGAATCAGAAAAAGACAAATAGAGTTCGAGGATGGGCATTCTAGCTCAAAAATTGACTTTGAAAAAACTCAAATACCACAGGTCGGAAAATGTATTTTTTTCCAAATATTTTTTTATGGGTTCCTTCGGGGTAACTCGTCAAAGTAGAGCCCTTTGGGCAAAAATTTCGTCCGTTTTGCTCTATCTTGTACCGTTTCGGTGCTATGGGGCATTTCTTGGCGAAATCAACGTGAAAAAGACAAAATGGTCTATTTAATCGTAAATAAAAAAGGCTTCATGTCACAGAATTGTAAAGGGAGTAACACCTAATCCACAGGTCAAACCACACCCTCTTTGGGGCTTAACGGTCCGTATATTATCAAGTACCTCTAAAACGTTGGTTTTAAGCCCGCCCTTCTGCTTTGAAAAAGCTATCCAGCGGGCTTATGCAAACGACCTCGTGTCTGTCTGTCTGTTCCACTAGAAGGAGATGTGCTAGAGACCTGAAATTTTCAGGGTATCTTAAGGTCCACTTCTAGAGAACGAAACGCCTACGGCAAATCCTGGCAACCACCCCTAAGGGTGTGAATAGGCGTGTCAAAGGTTCAAAAATTCTCCCAAAAAGTATTTTTTTTAATGTTCCCTTAAGGGGTAACTCGTAAAAGTACAGCCCTTTGGGCGAAAATTTCGTCTGTTTTGCTCTATCTCTAACCGTATAGGCGCTACAGGGTCTTTTATGACGAAAATAAGCTAAAAATTGCTAAAGTGAACAATAAGTTGTAGAAAAAGGCCTAAAAACCGCAAAATAGGAAAGAAACTCTCCCTCCACCCCCCAAAAACGTTTTCTAAGCAGAAGAGTGGGTTGTAGTCGCGGTGCTTCACCGTTACATCCCTTTCTCGTTCCTACGAGGCAAACTCAAAGACGACGGGTTCGATAATGTTCTTCAGCAAATCGCGTGACAGAAATGGTCGGGCCGCAGGCCCAACCATCGCCGCCGGCAGGCCAAGCAGGCCCGGCCCCTGCCGAACGGAGTTGCCGGCGGAGCTGGCAACCTTGTTTGGCGGAAGGGCGGGCCTGCTTGTTGGCTGAGCGATTAGCGAAGCCTATTACTCCGTCTGGTCGGAAAAAACTTTGTCTGTCTGTGTGACTGTGTGTCTGTGTGTCTGTGTGTCTGTCTATCTGTCCGGACGAAAACTCGAAAACGAATTGAGCGAGCGACCTGGGATTTTCAGGGTCTTTTTGTATCATAAAAAGACAGATCGAGTTCGAAGATAAGCATTCTAGCTCAAAAATTGGATTTTTAAAAAATCGAAAACAACAGGTCCCAAAATTGACGTTTTTTAAAAATATTTTTTTATAGTGTCCTAAGGGGTAACTCATTAAAGTAGAGCCCTTTGGGCGAAAATTTTGTCCGTTTTGCTCTCGCTCAAACCGTTGAGGCGCTAGAGGGTGTCTTTGACGAAAATAAGCGAAAAATGTACAACCCTGCATGATTAGTCGAAGTGACGGGCGTTGACGGGCCGGAGGCCCGTATCTTTGTGCACATTTTCGCACTACCTGACTCGGGTGTCAGCGCCGCAGGCCAAGGTAGACGTATGCCAGGCGCGTCGCAGCGTAACAGTGTTTCGTGAGGTATCGCGAAGCCTGTTACGCGAGACGTGGTCTGGCGTTCATTTACCTTGTTACATAACACCCTGTCAAAATTCGAACTTTTAATGAAAACTGTTACCGAACAGCAGAAGTTTCATGTCCCTAATTTTGGGGTAAAAAGGCCCCGACAAATGGTTCGGGTATGCCAAATTTTGGGCCCGGAAGGCCCTGTTTCCCTTTACCCTCTCCGTAACTCGTCTCGGGTGTCAGCGCCGCAGGCCTAGCTATATGTGCACCAGGCGCGTCGCAGCGTAACAGTGTTTGGTGAGATATCGCGGAGCCTGTTACGCAAGACGTGGTCTGGCGAACATATAGCTAGATGACTAAAATGTGGCCGTTGGTGACCATAGTGACCATCGTCAACGCTACCCATCTCGCCCCGTCTTTTTGCCTGAGCGACAAGCGAAGCCTATTACTCCAATGGTGATTAAAAAGTTTCGCGTCTGTTTGTCTGTCTGTCTGTGCGCACGATTACTCGAGAACGAATTGAGCTAGCGACCTGGGATTTTCAGGGTCGTATTGTATCATAAAAAGGCAGATCGAGTTCGAAGAAGAGCAATCTAGCTCAAAAATTGGATTAAAAAAAATTTAAAAAACACAAGTCCCACAAATAATGTTTTTTTGATTTTTTAAAAAAAAATTTTTTTTTACAGTTTTCGAAGGGGTATCTCATCAAAATAGAACCCTCCGGGCTCTGGCTGTCCATCTGTAATCACACACGTTTCTCAAAAACAGCAACTTTGACTTCAAGCAACTTTGACTTCAAGCAACTTTGACGAAGCATAAGTTTTAATTCGGTCGTAACGAGTTTAGTTTAGAAGTTTGATATAAGATGTTTGAAATAAACGATCGGTTAATTTGAATTCGTAGTTTGGTGGTAGTAGGTTGGTAGTACGGCACTCGAGAGGAGGGGGAGCGCAAGTGGCTTCTGCGCTCACCTGTAGACTTTAATACCTCTCAGCAGTGATTTAAACAACAGATAGTCAAAATGAGTGTTTAGGTTTTAGTTTTAGAGTTGCGGAACTCATCCTGCGAAGTCCGAAGTCCGAAGAGAAGCAACGAAAGTGATATTTGGAGTGGTTTACGTGTTTACTTACGTACGTTGGAGGGGGCAGGGAGAGTGGTTTGGGGGAAATGTTAGCAGGTAACTATTGGTCCGGGTTCATCTTGACAAAATAAACGAAAATGTTGATTGCTCGAAGATGGTCGAAATCGAAAGGGTCGTTTTTGCACACTTTTTCCCCTTTGCAATCTATTAACTTTGCCATTTCATATCTGGGATTTTCAGGGTCGTTTAGTGTTATAAAATACAGACCAGGTACGAATAAGAGCATTCTAGCTCAAAAAATGGATTTAAAAAAAAATCAAAAACCACAGATCCCACAAATTACGTTTTTTAAAATCATTTTTTACAGTTTCCTAAGGGGTAACTCATGAAAGTAGTGCCGGTTGGCCGAAAATTTCGTCCGTTTGGCTCTATCTCTAATCGTTGAGGCGCTA
>NW_026267467.1:61425-62961 GCF_000697945.3 Frankliniella occidentalis
TGACGCGCCGATCTTTAATGACTCTCTCTTTACACGGGCTGAATGGGTTGGGAAAGGGGGGGGGGGGGGGCGAACATGTTGTTAAGAAACAACAAAGAAAATGGACAAACGGGCTGACCTGATACTTCTTTTACGGCCATTGAAAGAAATAGGGGCCTACTGAAAAAAGTGAGTTGAGGGAAGAATCGTCATAGTTTGCCCCCAAAAGTTAATCTTTGACGTGACTATTTAGATTTCGAAGAGTAAACGTTAAGTTACATGTTCGTAAAAAATATTGATCGTTGAGTTTAACTTAATTGTTACTTTCAACGAATGGTAAACCTTGTAAACAGACAACATGTAAAAGTTATTGAAAAAAAAATGTTTAATAAATGTGGAAAGAACCACATAATGCTGACTTAAACTAGGTAGATGCACGCCAGACGACGTCTCGCGTAAAGGCTGCGCGATATCTCACGAAACACTGTTACGCTGCGACACGCCTGGCATCTTCTACCTAGGCCTGCGGCGCTGACACCCGAGTCAGACAAAAGCCAGAGTCGTAGATAGGCCTTTGGCTCCAAAAGACACAAATTTTAACCCCAGGATTTTATTTTGACGAGTTGCGCCACCAGAGACTGTCAAATATCTAAAAATCAACATTAAAATTGTTTCGGGTCATTTTCGTGTCGATTAGGCCTTTGGCGACTTAACGGTTAGAGATAGAGCCAAACGGACAAATTTTGGCCCTACGGACTCTACTTTGACGAGTTACGCCAACGAAAGACATAAAAAAAATAAGAAATTAGAAGTTATTTTTTGTGGTTTTCGTTTTTGATTATTTTTACTGGTCAATTTTTAAGCTAGAGGGATCAATCAATACCGTTCTTGCTTTTTATGCTACAAAGCTACGCTAAAAATTTCAGGTATCTAGCTCAGCCCGTTCTCGGGTAATTGTTTACAGACAAACACACAGACACGAAACTTTTTGATCTTCACTGCAGTAATAGGCTTCGCTATCGCTCGGCCAAAAATCAGTTATTTCCTCTGCTTTAAAACTGGCCTATTTTGACCTTTCAAAGACTTTTACCTAATTGGATGCTGCAGAAGTGTTGTGAAACAGACATTTGCTATAGAAAAGTTTCAACTTATAAATTGTGAATCTCCCGCCTCACTGCAGCGTCAACACGAAGCTGGCAAGCTTCCGTATTATTGCGCTATGGGCGCTATTGCGCGTGTCGACCAGGCAGCCGAAGGGTCACTCCATTTACCTGCCAAATTTGACACACGGGAAGCCACGTTATAGCCTGCCGAGCGGCCCGCCGCGCGGGGCCTACTGGTCCGGAGCGGACGCCAATAAGAAGCGACAGTTACCAGCAAGCAGAAAGTAAAGTACACAAAGAGTTACACCCCAAGGATCTGGTCTGGACTCGAATGGCTGCTGCTATTTGTAATTTTTAAGTATTTGATCCAATTGTATATTTTTATTTTAAATTTGTGTTATCCCCTTGTCTGATCCGTATACTAGTATTCCACGTGCGAAAGCACGTAATATTC
>NW_026267467.1:63751-65724 GCF_000697945.3 Frankliniella occidentalis
AGGCGTGCTCAATAGAAGGGAAAATCATTCGGAGACGGCCGGTTGGAAGGGAAAATTTATTCGGGAAAATTTATTCGAAAACAGGCAGCTAACAGCCACTTATCGGAACGTTCAACGCAATATTTATAGTTAAATAGAAGGGAAAATTCATTGGAGGACGGGCAGACACAATCTTCCTACATTCTGTTGGTACCACTGTTAACCCGCGCCTGCGCCCCTCTGAACTGCCCATTGTTGTTGGCAACCGAGCCCGCCGTCCGCCCGAGTGCCTCACCGGTAGGTAGCCTCGCACGTGACAGCACTCGGCCCCCTTTCTGGGTAGGACCACGCCAAGCAGAAGGCATTTTTGGAGAAGTGTGAAAAGTGTGATCTAAGCAACGGTAGAGAAAGAAAGCCTGATATTATGAATCAGGCAAAGTCTTTAATGCAGGAGCAATGATTTAAAAACCCGAGCCGGAGCGACCAACGTCAGGACTAGCCGTAAACGTAAGTTATCCTGCCGTCTTCAAAGTGCATCTGAAGGTTAGCGGCGACGCATATTTATTTAATTTTGAGGAAAACCAGACTCGAGCGCCAATATATAAATACTGTTCAGGATTCTACTGAAAAATACCTTTCCGATGGTATACTTGAGTGACTCCAGGGCGAGGAGTCACTCAAGTAAACAATTACCGAAGATTCTTACGTTCGAATAATCTCAAGTTGTAGTCAGGCAAAACTAGTACGCGTGGCAATTAGCTCCCGTGTTGCATTTTAAAGCATTCATTAACACAACCACGTCTTTAGCGGCCACCTTTTTCTCCCCCACTTCACGAGCAGGCCTCGTATGCTGCTAACTTTAAGACATCCACCTAGTAGCAGTTGCATTAAGGGGCTTGAGCATGAACGAGAAAAACTACATTGTAAGAAGGAGCTACCTATGCAACCCCGAAATTCAAGAAGTACAAAAAAGGTTATCATGTTGTAGTTCAAACGGTCCACTTGCTGTTGTTACAAATGTTAAATACAAAGATTCATAAACTAGGCTCAAAAATACTTGGGAGACTGAGACTTTCCAACTATACAGGGTGGTCAACAGACCCCTTCCTATATTTTGCTTATACTGTACCGGATGCAGGCGTGCGGACGGGTTGCATACTAGCAAGGGGCCGTGAGGCGCAGCGTGAAGCGACGGTAGGCAAGCCCGCCCGCACGCCTATACGCGGTACAGTATAAGCAAAATAAAGGAAGGGGTCTGTGGACCACCCTGTACGTGTTAGCAAAATGTCACTTTTGCAAAAGCTGTTCAGAATTTTGCAGGGTTTGAGATGATACACCCTAGTTGGATACGACATAACTGTGAATTGTGACAGGCCTTCAAAGTTCATTTCTCTAATATCTCGCAGGTAGGTTTTAGCAGTTTCGCCCTTGTTCGCCCGTCCTTTTCAGATTCCCCTTTGTTCGTCTGTCGTTTTCAGATTCGCCAGTGTTGCACGGATGAGTCGAATTACAGTCGAAGCGTCATTCTGGGTGTAGGAATTTATGTACTCTAAATGGGGTATTATCATGGCAGCCCTTCACCTTTGTGTTGTTTGCAAAGTAACTGGAAGACATAAAGGCCAATCTGAGCAAACGGAAAGAATCGTTAAGGTCCAATGTTCAATTATTGGCTGCAAAAAGAGAAGGAGAACGAGTGGTTACGGAGTAAAAGCTTTCCTCTGGAGTTGTCCTTTAACCTGCGTTTTGCAGATAAAAACTGAGAAATCTACACACTTCAGATTGAACATTGTGTATCCAGCACTCTGCGGATAGAACGTTGTGTAATCCGCAGGCTGCAGATAGCACATTGTTCTTATGACGCGCCGATCTTTAATGACTCTCTCTTTACAGAAGGACCTGTGTTGGCCGGGAAGGCGCAGAATCGCGAGTGTACCGCGCCTCTCCACTGATACGCCACTTCGGCAGGCATACGACATTTTGGGGAACGTTAGTTC
>NW_026267467.1:66330-66820 GCF_000697945.3 Frankliniella occidentalis
TCTTCCACAACTTCGACGTCCACTGCCCTCCACCGGGGGGGAGGGGGGGCGGAGGCAGGTAAGTACCTCGCCCTGCCTAGACCTCATCATGCACAAGCCCCCCAACACAAGCCAAGCTCTGTTCCAAATAGAGGGGGGTGGAGGAGCAGCGATTAAACGAGACTTTGACTTCTGGTAGAGACAACTGTATCAGAAACTCTCTAAGGGGACTGTCTTGAAACGGACAAATGAACCGAGGGGTACTCAACTCGCCAAAATCGCGCACGAAGACTGGAAATAGGAATGACTTGAGTTGACTGTAAATTAATAGTGCGACTGAAAAGTACTGTAGATACTGTAGTAAAGGAAATGATTGTTTGCAATCACATATATTTGGAGCTGACTCGAGGTGACTGGAGTTTAGCCTGGAGTTTAGGCTGGAGGTGAGCCTAGAGGTGAGACTGGAGGTGAGACTGGAGGTGAGACTAGAGGTGAGACTGGAGGTGAGACT
>NW_026267467.1:67142-69595 GCF_000697945.3 Frankliniella occidentalis
ACAAGTGGTGATAGGAGGTGCTTGGAAGTGTGACTTGAGATGATTAGAGGTTGTTAGAGGTGTGACTGGAAGAGACCATGAAGGTGCCTGGGGAAGCTGCAACATGAGTCAAGTAGCCGTCGAAAATGCTGCGTTAAGAAGGCAACCAATGATAACAGGAAGTGGTTTCGCCGAAACCAGCAGTTGACCTTGCGTTTTGCCTGGCCGCGCCGCGAGCCGCAGTTGCTGCGGGACAGCTTTCCTTTTTTGAAAATCAAAAGTTTCGCAGGCAATACTCCCCGCGAGCAGAGATATTTCGCTCGCGACAAAAGTATACTCTGGGCATTGAAATTTTGAGCAAAATACCCGACGACGAAAAAGGCGGAAACGAATTTTTAGAGGACCGAAAAATAGGGGACCATTTGCTATGGATCCGGTTAGCAGAGCAGGGGTTTAGCAGGTATCTAGGAGACTACAACGACATTACAGTAAGTACGTTGAGATGCCTATGCACTGTCCGCAGGCGCGGCCACCTGCAGTCCAGCACCCTGCTTCTGCAGCTACTGCATAAGCTACCCAAAAGCCAACGTAAAGCCGAGGGGGTATTGACTTCGGATTTTCGTGTACAGACTACTCCGTATTACGGGTATTACGCGTATTACCGAGTATTACTGGGTATTACCGGGTATTACCGGGTATTACCGAGTATTACCAGGTATTACCAAGTATTACAGCGTATTACCAGGTATTACCAAGTATTACAGCGTATTACCTGGTATTACAGCGTATTACTGATCATCTGAAAAAGGTTTCTTCGAAAGCGTAATGTAAACATAACTGCTTTAAATTTAAAGCAGTCGGTATTTTGACCTTAGCTCAGAATATTAGTTTGCCTTGCTTATATTTATTAAGTTAAAAGATCATCAGTGATCACGTCCAGGTTTTTAGCTCATATTTCTTTTTAGATGGACAACATTAGAAAGTGACTAGCTATTGCCAGCTCATTGACAGTATGTGCCCCTGACAGCTGGTGCCCCACTCTCCCTTACAGTTACGTTTTCAAAGTAAAAACTGAGCCTTAACACCGGTGTAGAAAAGAACGACTTAGCCGCGAGCCTACACTTCGAAATTCTTTTAAATGATTTTAAAGCATTGTAAGGAAGTTTGCATTGCACACGATTTTTTTCTGTAAGTTGCGAAGAGACGTTTCGCAAGGCTAGGAACTAATTCTTCGCAGCGTTATGAACTATTTTCTTCGTAAGGTGCAAAAAATTAGTTTGAGATGCGAAGGATTTCAATGCAAAGCATTTTACAACGACTCGAATTTCTTTTCAAGCGTTTTACAGTGTAGCTGTAAAGGCTAATATCTTAACTCTTTTTGCTTATCATTAGCTAATCGAGCTTATATTCTGAGCTATTGCAGAATTAGCAAAAATATTCAGCTAAGTTAGGTAATTCTTTGAGTGTGTATATATATATATGTGTGTGTGTCAGAAAACCTGTCATCTTCGTAAAGTGCAACATCTTTCAGAATTGATTACATTTTGAAACTGTCACATTGGTAAACACATGATGTCACACGTGTTTCGACTTGAGTCAACCAGGCTTAGCAAAACGAAAGCACAAGAATTGAATGACAGTGATTATTCTTCATTGGTTTTGAACGAGACACGTTTTGTATCAGCTACTACTTTCATCGATGTTTCGGCTTCATTTTACTAACGTCAATTGGTCGCCCAGAAAGAAATCTATATGTCCCGTCTTATCATCAATTGCAGTTTTGTAGGACAACTGATTTTGTACAGTTCTGGCTAAGTGAGGTTCAGCAGTGGTACACATTATTTCAGGGTATTACAGGGTATTACAGCGGATTACCGGGTATTACTGAGTATTTCAGGGTATTACAGTCATCGTGTACAGGGTATTTCTTAAGTGAATACCCCATCGTGTAAAGCCGAAACACCAGGTACAACTTCCAGAGCACTAAGTCGAACAAGTTGCGATTCCTGCTGTCTGCTTTCATGGGGTTGCGAGTTTCGAGTTGCAGAAGGTTGGCTGCTGGCCTATGAAGGTGACTGGAGTTGACTGGCGTTGGCGGAAGTTGACAGGGTGACTGGAGGTGATTATTGGAGCTGACTAGAGATGAAGAGAGGTGATGGAGATGATTGGATCTGACTGGAGGTGATTGTTGGAGAGACTAGAAAGGCTGGGAAAATTGGAGTTGATTGTAAATGATTACAATTTGATTATTTTGCCAACTGTACAAAGACTGGAAAGAGTTAGGTTCCCCTCGAAATGAACCTTTATTTGCCAGTTCCACCTTTACCCCCCACACCTATGGCCTTCACGCCAAGTTGGGGGTCGGAGTCCTGGCTGCAGGAATACGAACCAGTAACGCACTTGCTCCTGCAGCTAGCCCTACGCGTGCCTTCCACCACCATCTTCCACAACTTCGACGTCCACTGCCCTCCACC
>NW_026267467.1:80205-81345 GCF_000697945.3 Frankliniella occidentalis
AAAAAATCGATATCCGATTTTCCACGTGGACAGGGGGGGGGAGGTAGAGGAGCCGAACGCCCGAGCTTTCGGGCCGGCTGCCGCTCGAGCTACGCCTGGCCTCGCTGGGCTAGAGCGCTGCTGCAGGGAGGGGGGAGCCAGCGGTGCCGGGCCTCCTCGGGCTCGGACCAGAGCGAACGCACAGAGCCGAGCCCGAACGGAGCGGCTAGGCTGGCAGAGTGGCTGCCGGCGGCCGCTGCCAGCTCGGTGCGGGAGGCTGTCATAGTTCGTCAAACATTAGAGGACCCCAATAAGTTAAAAGACTATGGAGGGCTACTGGCTGGACGCTACCTGGACTTGGACGTGGCTGAGGCGGTCGACAGGAGTCGCGGGATCAAACGGTGGCCCCCTCCCTCTCCCCTCCCACGCACTGCCCCGCTGCAGCGGGGTGCGCTACGCCAAGGACGGCAGACCGGACAGGCGAGCGAGCGCGGCCTGGCCCGGGGCTCTGGCCAGCGGCTCAAAGCTAAGTGCTGGAAGTCGATTCCGTTCAAAAATTTACTCATTTCAAGATTACATAAAAATGATCAGCGCTTCACAAACTGCAAATCAAGCCCTTCTTGACGAATTCATTTAAAAGAAGGTAAATGTTCAAATAATTCGTGTTTCGAATCATTTGTTTTAGGAATTAATTTTCTGTTCGTTTCTGAAAGCGTAATTTTACATAATATAACAGAAAATTGACAATTACAGATGAAGTGCCAGTGGTGCGCGTAAAAAGACTTCAAATGTGCGTGGGCGATGGGGGCTCAGGGAGAGGGAGGCACCGGGCGCGCGGGGTGGGCCCCGGGGAGGCATGACCCGAGCGACGGTGGAAGATGCCGAGTGCAACCCGACGTACACCAAATCGCAAGGTAGTCGAGTTTGGAGACGGAGACGCCTTGTTGGGCGGACTGTGGGTCTCCTCCGTTATCTAGTTCCGGACCGGACACAACCTCAAGTTCGCAGGCTGGAGTTTTCCGTGGTTGAGAAGATGGCTAGACCGTAATTTCCTTAGCGCTCATAATTGTCAATACAATAGAACAAATATTGAACTAGGATGGCATAGAACAGGGGTCGCAAACTCGAGCTATCCGCCGAGCCTCGCCTGCATAGGCCACA
>NW_026267467.1:81395-92501 GCF_000697945.3 Frankliniella occidentalis
GAATACGAACCAGTAACGCACTTGCTCCTGCAGCTAGCCCTACGCGTGCCTTCCACCACCATCTTCCACAACTTCGACGTCCACTGCCCTCCACCCCCTCTAATCTCTATTGGCCTGCAATGCTCTGATCGTTCACGTCGCTAACTAAAGTTAAAATAAAGATGTTAACTTACTACTGAGATGCACAGCGATGAGAAGCGGTGCGAGGAGAGCGAAAGTGGAAAGGTTGACCGATGGAATGGCTTGAAGACCTAACCTTTATAACTAAAAACATAAAAACAAAACAAAATTAGAATCTCGCAAGAAAAAAAGCAAAACGGGGTGCTTTAGATCTAAGATTAAAACTGGTGAAAAACTAAGAAATCCTGTAAGAGCATCGAATGTGCGCAGGCATATCACTATATGGTGTTCAAAACTCAGTTCCCAAGGCTTATTTTTTTCTTAATTTTAACTTATATTTCTTGATTTACGGAGTTTTCTGTAGTTAGGATACCTTTATTCCTTATGTTTGTAACACTGATTTACAGTGTAGTACTGTGGTAAGCAGAAGCGGAACGGCTTTTTAAAACAAAGTAAAATTCCAGTTTAAAAAAGGCAAAGTGAGAGACAGTCCACTCGATCAGGCCACAATGCCTTAGTAAAACTAGCACTGTTCAAAAAATTCCTTCAACTTTACAGGGGCAGGTGGTGTCGTAATTTTTTTTTCACAGCGCAGTTGTAAGATTTTAACAAATGCCACACAACCCAAAAACATTGACTTTTTTTTACGTTTTCAAGGTAGCGCTTTACCATTACAGAATAGCTGTCAGACTACAACATCGATTGTAGAATCCATTATAGAAATATTTCAGATGTTGTTAATATTTTTACGTTTTATGATAATTTAGGTAATTCTCATGCATTTATCGTGAATTATTTTCCCCGTTAGAGGACGTTTTAGGTAATTTTGCCCACAAATTTGAGGTTGGACTTTACTTTGTCAATAAATTACAACATTATTAGATAATCTACAGCTTCAACCAAGATCGTGATTTACGGAAAGATTTGTTTTTTCCCAAAAGCCTGCAGAATGATCAGCTGTAAATTTACATTATATTGTTAACATTTTAAGTATAGCTGCTTCGGGCTAAGCACCCCATTAGTGTTACTGCCACGCACCCTTACACTGCGTGTGGCTACACCACAAAAGGCTTAGCTATCCATTTTTTCTCATCTGCACCACTGTTATCTTTTAAGCACGCTCTACTGTCTGTGCCTTTCCCAGGAACGAAGTGATCAAGATGTCAATTTAAGGTATCATTGATGTCACTCAAGGACAACGCAAATCTTGGTTATTGAATGGTCTGCCACAATATCAAACAAATACTGGTGGAATAAGTACAAAAAAACCCGTCGATAATTCGTATCAACTAAGAAACGACCCAAATGTTAGATAAATTTAGCTAGATTGGCTGTTTCATTAGCTTAAATTACATTTGAAGCACTCTTCAGCTAATCCTCTTGCTTTAAATAAATAATACCTAGCGGGATTATCCAGAAAACGCCTGTCTGCTCGCCTACGGGTGGATGTGCTAGTTACTTGAATTTCTTGGATTATCTTGAAATTCCGTAGAATACGACACCCAGGGCCCAATGTTAATACTATAAAGCGAGAAAGGCTTTTCCCACTGAGCCGCACCTAGAAGTGGCTAAAATGGGCTCAAACTGCATCAGGTAGTGTTGAACTTTGGCGATGCCCCCGAAACCTTTTTTTTTCCGCTGCATTAGTGTGATCCAAATATTTAAAGGTCTGTGTGTCTATCGACACAACTATTTCAGAACGGAATAAGTTAAGTATCTGAGATTCATGTGGTCACTTAAAAACAGAAAACTCCAAAACCATTAAATAACGGCTTGCTTGCTAAAGGTAAGAACCGAGTAGAAATTAATTTTATTTTAGAAACCTAAATGTAGACATGAATTTGTTTTCTGCTAAAAAAAAACTTAAACAAATGCTGCGCACTAACTGAAAAAGCCATTGCGTGAATTTCGCACACTTGAAGGTGTGTGAACACTTATTCGTACACTAAATAGCGTAAGCGTGTGAATTTTCTAGGGAAAATTCACACCTATACCCATTTAATTGTGCGAAGGAATGTTCACACACCTAGAACCGAGCGTCACACACTTGCGTTTCTAGTGCATAATCATGCATGGAGCCTCTAGGAAGCACACGATCATTTAAGCACGATGCCTCCTAACGAAGTTCGATCTGCAGCGGCCCGGTTACACAAAGTTCGATCTACATTCCGGCGGTTTCTGCAGCGCAGCGTAAATGTTTTTATATTCTTGTCAACATTGCAAATATAAAAAACGTAAAAAACTCTTGTTGGCTGAGCGATAGCGAAGACTATTACTCCAGTGATGATCAAAACGTTTCGTGTCTGTCTGTGTGTCTGTCTGTAAACACAATAACTCGAGAACGGGTTGAGCAAGGTACCTGAAATTTTGAGCGTAGCTTTGTAGAATAAAAAGCAAGAACTGCTTTTGAGCCCTCTAGCTTAAAAAATTGACCTGTCAAAACAATCGGAAACGAAAACCCCAAAATATGACTCCTAATTTATTTATTTTTACATCTTTCTATGGCGTAACTCGTTAAAGTAGATCCAAATGAACCAAAATTTTGTCCGTTTGGATCTATCTCTAACCGTTCAGTCGCCAGAGGGCGATATCCACACGACAATGACCCCAAACCATGTGAATGTTTTTTCTCGGATATTTGACAGTCTCTGGTGGGGCAACTCGTCGCTTTTAATGGTTTAGGAACTTTAAAGGCACGCAAAGCATTCTTTAAATTGTTGACGTGTCTTTTTGCATGCTGTCTTTTGGAATAACGGACTTCTTTTTTATAACTGCACACAATTTTTCGCGTGGGCGGCGCGTTATCTAAAGTCACCTAGTTTTCCGCGTGATTCTCAAACCAGGCCTGATTTCCACTCCCTGCGTGAAGAAATTCGATTACTGATTGGCTGCGTGAATCTTACGAAGCGTGAAAATCACGCCTACCGGTAAAATCACGCCTAGCGTGAAAATTTACCCATAATTTTACACTATTAGTCACGAGGGCGGCACGCGCGCGTAGAGCAGACTACTGAGAGCAAGGAGGTGGCGTTAAACTATCCCCCGCCCCCTGCGCAGCGGTGTCTGGTGGAATCGAGTTCGTTTAACAAAAGGAAAAACTGCTTCATGGATGTAAAAGGTCAAGGAACAATATTCACCCAAGAAAAAACTGAATGCTATCGCAACAAGACGGTAGTAGAGGTGTCAACTTGCGACTCCCGCGAGGGGTGAAAAGCAGATCGAACTTTGTATAACCGGGCCGCCGCAGATCGAACTTCATGTAACCGTGCCGCTGAAGATCGAACTTTGTCGTTAGGGAGCATCGAGCAGCAAAAAGTTTGTACAATTCAATGAACAAACACTCATGTTTAGCTGAAAGCTTTGAGTAAAAGTGATTACTTTGCCACGTACTCTCAAATAGGTGCATGAAAGATGTACACACTTTTGGCTACATACATGATCATGATCACACCTCTTGCTGTAAACATGTATTTGCGGCAACATTTAAATGATCAGCGAAAAACTCGCCAATGTATTGAAACATTTTTCTCAGGTTTTATTCCTGAAGGTCACTCCTTAAAATGTACGCAAATGGGCAAAGGTTTAAAACCTCCACCAGGAGCACACATCTCAAATAAAACATCTCGGCCAATGACTAAACAGCCTCAGGCACTGATAACTGTCGAAGCTTTTAGCCTGACTCGGTTGTAAGCGCTGCAGTTGGCAAAGGCAGATTAAGGCCAGAGGTCGGCATCCGCTCCCGAACGGAGCCCACTCTGAGCGCGCGCCGTGAGCAGTCGGTGTGCGAGAGACAGAGCGAGAAACCAGAGTTAGCGATGGCGATGTACCGAACCACGCCGAATGCACCCGAACGAACGGGACCCGTTTGAGTGGCTGAGTCTCGCCTGCCCTTCGCCTGAGGGCGTGGCTTGGCATGGCGCCGAACCGACTTTGCCTACGCGCCACGCCACGCTTGGCCAGCAGATTGGACCCGTTGACACGTTCGGGTCTCGGCGAGCGGGAGTAAGCGAGTTGGACCGAGAGCGGATGGGACGGGACGGGTGACAGCCGAGCGGGACGGAACGAGCTGTGTGTAGGAGCGGATGCCGACCTCTGACTAAGGCCTGGCTGAGGAGGGGGTGATGCACAGTCGATTGCCTGCATAAAGGGGCGCAAATAGCCTACATGTCGGGTGGCTCTCTAGAATTTACAGAGGCTGATCGCCCCCCCCCCCTCAACCAGCACTAGCAACTCTTCCCCTTTACCACGCTTGGCGTTTATCTACCGAGCTATAGCAAAATATCCCATGCCTTTTGATACGAAGTAAATGTCTACGTAGAAGGAATCACTTTGTATTAACTAAGTTTTACAAGTCTCCTGACAGGAACTAATGCTTCACCTGAAGAATAATAATAATGTCTCACGATCGTTTCGTATTCGTAGTGTGCCACTCTACTTCGCAATGGTGACCTTTTCTTCGCACAGGCTGCTGCAAAGTTTTATTATAAATAACTGAACATTTGCAAAAACAGTACACTGCAAACTTATCAGTGTTCTTGTCCTAAGAAAATATCAACTTGCAGTTACACAGCAACATAAATGCAGCTAAAATGCGCGAATTTCTGTTTAAGTCTTTTTGGCCGTGTGCAAATCGTTTTAGGAAGGCCAAGGCCCGAAAACCGGTTTCAAAACAAATTACGTAGACATTTAATGGCGTATGATATTGAGTTATGTGGCTCTCTATGAACAGCAGTCGACCTGTCGAGCAACTTGTTTGGTAGATGTGTGCACTTAGTACACTGTTAGGTTTAGAGAGTCTGAAAGGGATTCACCATGACTGTTCTTGCTTTTATTTTAAGAGGCTTTTGGTGCGCAAAATGTCAGTTTTTAGGACCAAGTGCTACAGTACTGTAACTATCCCAAGCAACCCCTGTCTAGCTGCCGTACCTCCCACATTGTATCGGCCCTATATGCGAATGTCTCGCCTCTATAGCACTGACCTACACCTAGATTCAATCCCACCTGCACTCCTAGATATAACCCTGAGACTGGCTGCAATGCCCGAATTCCTGCCCGCACCCAAGGCGTATTAAACGGAACACTTTGCGTGCCAAACAGAAACCCCAGTCAAAACAGAACCTTTACTTGTTACAAGCACGATGTAAGCACGGTGACAGCTACAGCTTTTCGCCGTCGGTAGACACGGCATGAAGGCAAGTTTGTACTTCTATGGAGGCCGTCGAAGTGCAGGCTCCGGCCGATGCTGGGCGGGGGGAAAACTGAAAAGACGAGCGGTGCACCAAGCCCGTCCCTTCTCGCCTCCCCTTACCTGCATCGGCCGATACCGGGCACCTGACGGCTCGCCTGGAACTACGAAACTGTCATTCCGCGGCCGTCCTTCAACCGCTGTCAGCCCGAGTGCCTACACAGTATCTTGGTTACAGATTGGGCTCAACGATGGCATATACAGCACTTATGAGTGAATCTCAACGTATCTAATGATTCGCAAATGAATGAAGCAGCAAACCTTGCGTGAAGAACTGGTAATGTTTGAAAATTCTATGGCTCGTACAGAGTGTACTTCTACGAATACCAAACGATCTTAAATTGACAAAATAAACGTACGCTGGACCACGTCTCGCAATACAGGCTTCGCGATATTTCACGAAGACTGTTCCGTCTAGTGGATACTGCAAGGATGCAGGCCTAGGGCCCGCCAATTTCTTGTCAGACAAATAATTGCTTAAATTGCTAAAAATTTAAAAATCACGTTAAACTAAAAATACCAAGTTTTCAGGACAGTCCAACCAAAGTCCACGACATTCCAGGACTTTCCTCGACTATACTAGTTAAGGACTTTCCTAGTTTTTCAGGCCAGTGAGACCCAGCTAATACTATAATTTCTCATGCAAGATTGTATTTATCCGTTTTGTTTAGTTAAAAACACACCTCCAATGGGAATAACCCGGTGAGAGTAGGAATAACCGGGTGTAGAAAGGAAGAAAAAAGGGAGGGAGAAAAGGAGAGGAGAGAAAGAGAAGGGAAGAGAGAGAGGAAAGAGGAAGGAAAGGGAGTAAGGGAAGGGAACCAGAACAAGTAGCAAGTAGTACCGGCACCGGCAATGAATAGGGGCGGGGGTGTCCCTCAGTGGCGGAATGGCCAGGGTCGGCAGGTGGGATTTCCCACCCGGGACCCCTGCTCTGGCCTGGTCGCGGACATCTCGGGCCCGAAGGGCTCCAGAGAAGGGACCGAGCCAAGGGCCCAAGTCCTGAGCGCGACACCGGACAACGGCCTCGGCCTGGGCCCTAGATTCAGGCGCCTTATAATTTTTTTCGCGCTCGCTTCGCTCGCGTCTTTTATTGTTCTACAAGAGCACTGTACATAGTCCTCCCACGTTTCGGTTCTCGTAGGGCCTTCTTGGCGACCTCATACCATCTCAAAAAAAATCGCGCTCGCTCTGCTCGCGACATATTTCTGCGAGCTGTATATGCAATTGCAATGTCGCACATGCTGAAAAGCAAACAATTAACAACGGGTCAGACATGTCGCTTGCCCCTAATGCAAAGCACGCACGAAGCTCAGCCGCTGGCGAAAGCACGCACGGCGAAGTGCCGCTGGCGAAACCACGCACAGCGCAGCGCCGCTGGCGAAACCACGCACAGCGCAGAGCCACTGGCGAAACCACGCAAGTGCATTTTTTGGTCATTTTTGGAGACATATACCGTTGGAAAGAGGAAATCATGCTCTTTCAGAATAAATGGATATCTCAAATTTTGGATGTTATACACGTACTACCGTGACTAGACCCCAAAACCTAAAATTTGAATATTGGAGGGCGTTTGGAATCGTTTGAAACGTCTTGAAGTCCTCTGTCCATTTCCGTAGGAAGCTGTTGAATATTTGAGCTCGGAATGACAAAATTTGGACCCGCCCAAAATCACACTAGTTGGCCCTAGCCGGCCTGTTCCGGGAAGCGCCTCGCTCCCCTCCTGCCCGGCCGGCTCTCGCCCGCCCGCCCGACCCGGCGGCCCCGCCGCGCAGGTAGCCAGCTCCTGCAGCGGATGCGGACAGCGTCGGCGCCGATCATTTAGGCCCCTCTACGCCCCACCCCGGTGAGTTTTGTTCAATTCTGTCGTCAAGTAGTCCATCCTTACACCTTTCTGAGTCCGTCGATACCAAATTTTCTGCAATCGGCCCCATAGTAGAGCCTGCAGAGCGTGCCAAGCACTCTGAGGAGGGGGGTCACGGGCGCTGCAGTACGTACTCTAAACTATCCTCTCTAGGTGAAATACTTTAAGTTCCCTGCAAACTTTAGGTGGGATAATCACAAACATATGTGAATTCCCCGAGGAAATGGGAATGGGCCCATTGTCCTATGAAAAAAATCATACGCCGGTATCGAAGTTAAGAAAAAACTGATGTTATTCTAGAAATGTTATTTGTTCAGGATAGTCCAACCAATTTCAAGGACATACCAGGACTTTTCAGGACCATATAACGCGACATTTTCTTAACCGTGGGTTCATTTTGCAGTAAACAAGAATTATTGACGTATTTTTAGATGCTAGCTTTTGGACCATAAAATACGCTACTCACAGAAGAATGTACATGATTCTATGTTCAGAAGAAATACAGCATTTAGCTTAAATTTAAAGCTTACAGGATTTTTCCTGACTTTTTATAGCACGATGGAAGATCAGTGTAGTGGTAATTCAGTAAACACAGGACGCAAAAATTAATTCGTTATTACTGAAAAATATTAAGATTAATGAAAATTAGAATATTGGTTAAAGAATCGAATAAGATGGCCTATTTGCTCGCGAGCGGAACAAGCAAGAATTTTTTAATGCTGCATCTGCAATTTATGCTCTCTGGTGAATCTGGCCAGAATTTGCCCACACTTAAGAGTTTTCCCCGACCCAAATTGAATTTTCCTGAGTTTTCTCTGACTTCCCTCACCGGTATGAGCCCTAAATTTGCAGTCGGGTACGTAGAAATGTTCACCACAGTGTTCGGCTACACACGCATGAGCGTACCAAATGAACACTTTATTTTTAACCATCGTAGATTCTTACGTAACACTGGAGTGGCAATAAAAATATAAATCAGAACTTACCTTTAGACGGCTGTGGTACAAAACCAATCAAGAAGACCCCAGACAGCTCACTTTTCTTCTGGGTTATCAGATCAGATCACTAACAACGACGCACAATTAGAGAAAAAACAGTGAGGAATCACGGTGTCACTTGTGCAAATCGGGATGAACTGCAACGGGTCCGTAACGCACTGGAATTACGTTTTACGTTCCGAAACAATAACACTCTCATAGTTTCCGGCGTAGCGTAATAACGAACTACTCGTAACGAAAAAAGTACTAAAACGTCCCGTTATGACTGTTACATGCAGCGTAATTCATAATAAGACTGTACGGTTAAGATTTAGCAGTTGACATTGACAAAGAGTAGGTTGTCTATTAAATTTAGTTCCAGAAAAGGTATGAAGGTACTGTTAATGTTGCAGGGCAGTTACACTGCGTTACAATTAATAAAGCAATAATATAGCACACGTTTTGCTATACACTGTCTCTAAAACGTAAGGAGCGCGACCGGTTTGAGTTACTGTAACGCGGACCTTTACTATTGTTACGGATTTAGGCGTAACATATTATGCACCGCAGCTAGACCGGCAGGTTGTATGAGATCAGAATGGTAAGACGAAAAATATATAAATTTGGATGTTTAGATAGCGATATGAGTTGGTTGGTCTGTGTTCACAGAGCCCTGCTAAAAGTGACCAAGAGGGTTTGCCGCAGTGCATCACCATCATTAAGCCCCACCATGGGCAACCGAGACAGGAACCGGGAAAAAATTGGTGCAGAGCTGACTCCTTATGGTCCATTCTAATGCCCGTTATTCGGACATCCACGTTCAGTCCCAATGGACAGTGTTCGCCACAAATGGACACTAATTAGAGAGCAATATCATGTCACGTCAAAAAAATCTATCTGTGAAGGTTGAGAAGCGCTCCTCGTGCTACCATATTGAAGAATTAACAGATATAATTATATTTGGCCAATATATAACCGTATATAAGTTATTTATGACCAATATAAAACTATATTTTAATTATATCTGCTCATACGGAGTTGTGCAGGAGAATATATAAATTTCGTTTAACCTGGGATAAAGGCTCCAAAAATTCCCTGCGCATTACATTTTTAGTTATATAAAATGTTTTTGGGAAACATGGTTTAAATACCTCTTACGAATTGGCTGAAACAGATTTTTTTCTTTCACAAACGTGGCACAGCTGAGAGCTGTCACTAAAAATCCACCAGCCCCACCCTAATCTCTCTCGCCAACTCGTGGATGACTTTATGACACAGAGAGCTCGGTGCGCGTGCGACCTTATCTTCATGAGAACATCCCCACAAACTCCTCGTGTACAAGGGCACACAGAGGTACGGCCGGCAGGGGGCGACGCACTGTCGGGTGACGAGTAAAGTGTCTAATGGCACAAATTGCCTGCCTATCACGTGGATAAAAGCGACGGTGGTAGGGTGCCCCTCCCCCCCCCAGGGGTGGACTGGACGGAGGAACGTGAAAGAAACAAGCAGGCCCGCCCTTCCGCCAAACGAAGTTGCAGCTCCGCTTTGCTGCGCCGGCAACTAAATTCGGCAGGGGCTGGGCCTGCTTGGCCTGCCAGCGGCGATGGTCAGGCTTGCGGCCCGACCATTTCTGTCACGCGATTTGCTGAAGAACATGATCGAATGATGTACGATTAAACCCGTCGTCTTTGAGTTTGCCCCGAAGACTCGAAAAAGGGATGTTACTGTGGAGCACCGCGACTACAACCCACTCTTCTGTTTATAAAACGTTTTTTGGGGGTGGGGGGAGAGTTTACTTTCTATTGTGCGGTTTTTAGGCCTTTTTGTGCTACTTACTGTTCACTATGGCAATTATTAGCTTATTTTCGTCAAAGAAGACCGTCTAGCGCCTAAACTGTTAGAGAGAGACAAACGGACGAAATTTTCGACCGGAGGGCTCTACTTTGGCGAGTTACCCTTTCAGAGAACATAAAAAAATACTTTTTGGGAGAATTTTTGAACCTTGGTTACCTCCATTCACACCCTTAGGGGTGGTTGCCAGGATTTCCCGTAGGCGTTTCGTTGTCTAGGAAAGTTAAAACATGTTTCGCACAATTTGGCTTTTGGCGTTTTCCAGGACTTTCCAGACTAAATTTTCAAAATTTCCATGTCAATTTACAATGAAATATCAGAGACGAGTGAGAGTTGAAGATAAAGCTGTGAAAAATACTATTCAAGTTCCCACCATACTTTAGGCGGGATCATAAACTTATGAGAATTCCCCTATTGTCTTATGAGAGTTTGAAAATTCGTACCTTGATATCATATTAATTAAAAATAAACTTACCATGCAATTATAGAAATTCGATTTTTCCAGGACAGCCCAACCAGTTTCCAAGACATTCCAAGGCTTTCCAGAACCATATTTTTATCCTGGACTTTCCAAGACTTTCCAGGTTTTGGCAGGAAAAAAATAAAATTTTATTATTTTGTTTGTTTTAAAAGTGCACTTTAACAGCCTCCGCTGCTGTGACGAATTTCAGTTGAAAACTTCGCGGTATTTAAAACAATTTTCAAAAGAGCTTGGAAAAATAGCATAAATACCAAGTCAACAATTCTATTCTAGTATATATTTCTGTGGGGAGTTCGGCTTAGTGGGGCGGCGCTCCCTCTCCAGATGGCTCCACACGCCGGAGCTATGTGCGCCGACCGGCCCGAGTTCAGAAAGCCGATCGCTGCTGGGCATCCTTCGGCAATTGCGAATTTGGCTGCTTCAACATTTAGAGCGCAATAGTGCAGTATGTTAAGTTGTACCCACATCCCCCACCCCCGCGTCGTTGTATAAGTTCACGAGTTCGCGAGTCTGGGTTTTATTTTTTCTATTTTGTTTTTCTACCCAGCAGCAAGAGGATGGGATAGGG
>NW_026267467.1:94231-100531 GCF_000697945.3 Frankliniella occidentalis
CAGCGACAGACGACGACGGCTGGGTCCAGCTCAGCTCCGAGCCACCCGAGCGCGGCTCTCGGCGACCTCGGGTCCACCCGAACGCAAGAGGTGCGCGGCTCTCGGCGAGCCGCGCTACCGGGCTAGGCGAGCCGCGCTTGGCTCGGGAGCCGCGAGTTTGCGACCCCTGGCATGGAAGTAGAGGCGCCGGATGGGCGGGTAAAGAAGAAAATATAGACCCGAGTGGTGAAATCACGTTTACCCGGCCCACCCGGCCCAAGTGGTTGATCAACTACGCCAGGCGACCCGTTCGCATTGCAGTCGGGTCAGCCAGACCCGCAGTATGCTATGCGGTCCATCTCGGGTTAGCGTGGACCTACTGTTATTCGCCTCGACCCGTCTTACCCGTGCCGGGTATGCTGGACCCGCCTGACCCGTGCTACGGTGCGCTGGCCCGGCGACGCACACTTCCGGAAAAAAGTCGCCCCCCACCCTGCGTCAACCTGCCCCTCACCCTCAGCCGAATGCAGCGCAGCCTAGAGGCGACAGGCGCAATACAGTCCTCGGGTCGGCCGGACCCGCCTTTCCGTCGCTTGACCCAACAGACCCGTGCGGGTCTGTGTCACCCGCCGAGGGTTCATCTGACCCGAGGCGGTCCAGACTACCTAACATGAGCCAGAAGGTCACAGTGGACCCGGTGCTGGTCCACAAAACATGCTCGGGTCAGTCGGGTCGGGGCATCAAAAGCATCTTATTTTGTGATCAGAAATGAGTCCGACTAAAGCGCAGACCCGACTGGCCCGCCCATCCGGCGCCTCTACATAGAAGCACATTTGTAGTGAAACCCATTTTTAAGCATCAGGACTGGTCAGCATGCACTGCTATATTAGTCCAAAGATAAAGTCGCCAGCGATTTCCAAATTACCCCCCCAAAAATGTGTATTTGAACAACTAGCGTGAACAGGGGTTTGCGGTGTGATACATACACCACGGCTTAACACGCCCTTCTGCTTTTAAGCATTCCCTTCTGCTTTTAAAAAAGCATAAAAGCGGGCTTATGCAACCGCTCTCGTGTCTGTCTGCCCGTCGTCCGTGTAAGAGGAAGGAGATGAGCCAGAGGTCTGCAAATTTCAGGGTATCTTAGGGGTCACTCCTGGACAACGAAACGCCTGGTGCAAATCCTGGCAACCAACCCTAAGGGGGTGAAAGGGGGTAACAAAGAAATAGGGGTTGGTCCAAAAAGTAGAAAATCAATTTTTTTTTATGGTCCTCCAAGAGGTAGCCCGTGAAAATAGAACCCTTTGGACTAAAATTTCGTACGTTTGCCTTCTATCTTGCACCGTTTGGGCACTAGAGTGCTTTTTTCGACGAAAATACGGCGGAAATGACCACGTTGCACATAAAGACGAACAAGGAGGCGTCCAATCGTAAAATGTCAGAGGAAGTACCCCCCCCCCCCCAAACACAAAACAACACATTTTGAATAGGGAACTACCCTCGGATTTGCCATATCTTTAAGTGTTTCGGCCCTAGAGGTGGATATCTTAAAAACAATGGCAAAAAGTCATGTTTTAAGACTGTTCGACAAACAATATACAATCTAGAAGCTGTGTGGGTTAATTTTTTGTAAGCAAAGCTGAAGGGTGGGGTGTAGTCACGGTGTTGCCCCGTTACAGTCTTTTGTCATGTCCAAGGAGCAAGTTTGTAGGGCCGCAGTTCCCCACCGGACGCGTTAGTTTACTCAAATATGCAGAGTGATTTACCGGTCACATTATTTATTTGATTATGCACCTCGGTAAATTGCGAGACTGGAATGGTTGGGCCGAAGGGCCGACCATCGCCGCCGGCAGGCCAAGCAGGCCCGGCCCCTGCCGAACGGAGTTGCCGGCGCAGCGAAGTGGAGCTGACAACTCCGTTTGGCGGAAGGGCGGGCCTGCTTGTTTTTTAAGGGCGCCAGAGGTGTAAACCTCAAAAAATATCAGGACGTAGGAAAGCAACTCATTTATTGAACAAGTATAAGCAAACAAGACACAATAAAAGCGATAAAAGCGGCTGGTCATGAGGGGGCAAAATAATGTTGTTTAACACATAAGACGTCACATCCTACTATAAATTAGCTCCTACAGCCAAAATCCAACTCCGATAGACGCATAGCGACAAAGCGCCTGCCATATAGGCAACCCCTCTTACAAGTGCTTGCGCGCCGGAAGGGTAGACTACCCAACTGACCCGCGGACGGTCCATCGAACAAAAACTCAAAGAAGCGCTATTTCCCCTTACAGAAATGACACCCGATGTGCAGCGGGGAGGGAAAGGAAGCTAGCCGGACACGCCGCGATCTACGACGCACAAGGACCTCGCTAACCCCCAGGCTCTCCCACACAACACAACAACACAAAGCGCAAATAAAGTTAATCTAAATGAATGGAACCGCCCGCGGAGCCAGGCAAAGATTAAAAGAGAAAGACTGAAGTCGAGAGACATGCGAAAACAAAGTGAGGTTACAACAGACTGACCAGAAAAAAACTGGTACGCGCAAAGGCCCGACCGTGTGCGCCGCGAACTTCAACGCACAAGGGCCTCGCCGGCCTCACGCAAATCAGACAAAAGGACAAGTACACATGTCAACTTACACGGCCAAGCGATGGAGAGAGAGAGAGAAAATTCAAGTAGCGATGGACGCAGTCGACCCGGCCCCGGAGGGGCGGGCGGTGTGGGAGGCTACATCATGGCGCTGCTAGTGGCCCGGTGGTGGACAGCCGGTGGAACAAGAGGGCCTAGCCCATCATAGCGCAGAACAGGGCGCACACGCGCTGACACGCCATGGAGGCGGACATCACGGACAAAAGTGAAAGAATAACGCCGTCAAAGACGGGTGTCTATAAAGACCCTGCAAGGAACAATCACCGTTAGCACAAACATCAAACGGCAAATCGGGATCGAGCTGCTGTTGAATTTCCACTCACCGAGCACCATGTGCCGGAAAAGCACGGATGTTACCCAAAAGCCTCTCCAAAACCAAACGTGCCCAGGCCTCGCTGCGACACCTCTCTCTCCGCTGACCGCTGGCCAAGTGACCGAGACGCCGCGCGGCTCACTTCGGCTCGATCGCTCTCTCTCGATCTCCCTCTGCTCCAATTGGTCCAGCCGCCCACCTGACCGCATCGTCTGCTGCACGGCAGCGCCCGCCGACGCGGGCGGTAAACGCGCGCAGATTTGAAATTACGAATGGCGAAAAATGACGAGCCACGCGTCCGCAACTCCCCAACGCCAGGGGCGGGTCCGGCCCTGAGGTGAACCCGACCTTCTCAAAATCCGAGCGTCACACGACGAAAATACGGCGAAAATGACCACGTTGCACATAAAGACGTACGAGGAGGCGCCCAATCGTAAAATGAAAATATAAGTACCCCTCCCCACCCCCCAAAACAACACGTTCTGAATCAGGGACTACCCTCGGATTTGCCGTATCTGTTTCGGCCCTAGAGGTGGATTTATTGAAAACAATGTCAAAAAGTCAAGTTTTAAGACTGTTTGCTCGACTGTTTGACAAACAATATACTAGCTTTATGTACGCCAGACCACGTCTCGCCTAACAGGCTTCCCGATATCTCACAAAACACTGTTACGCTGCGAAGCGCCTGGCGCACACATAGCTAGGCCTGCGGCGCTGACACTCGAGACGAGTTAAGGCGAGGGTATAGGGGAACAGGGCTTCTCGGGCCCAAAATTTGACGTACTCAAACCATTTGTCGGGGTCTTATTACTCTTAAATTAGGGACATGAAACTTCTGTTGTTCGGTAACGCACTGTTAAAAAAAACTGAAAATTCAGACTAACTTCTTCAGACTTTGCTGTCGGAATGGGGTTTTCATACAGTTTTGACAGAATTTTCAGTGACCGTTTGAAATTTCATAGCTGTAGGTCTGAATAAAGAGGTCACTTAATAAAATTTGAAAATTCAGAGTATTTTTCAGACAAAGGTCTGAGTCTGAAATTCATACATGAAAAGTATGAATATTCAGTTTAGTCCCGGGAGCACACCTGTAGGATCAGGCAGGTAGCCGTCGGTGACCCCTCAGCCTTGTCGTCGTGGCCGTGTGGTCAAGGATGAGAGATTACCAATCCAAAAGTCCGAGGTTCGACTCCGGGTAGGTAGGTAAGGTACAATAAATTCCTATCTAATTACTTAGCATACAATTCAAATTGAAGGAGAGGGCAAAGAGCGTCAAGAAAACTTCACTTTAAATGAAGATCTGAAATTCAGACTACAGTTATGAAACTGCTATTCAGACTAAGATAACTGAAAATTCATACTTACTTCATACCCACAAATTTAGACAAAACAGGCTGAATTTTCAGACGTCAGTATGTAATTTGGCTTCCTACCAATTTGTCTGAATTTTGAGATTTTTTTTTAACAGTGCGGTTTTCATTAAAAGTTCGAATTTTGACAAATGTTATGTAAAAATCAACGTTTTAGAGATACTAGATAATCAAAGGACCCTTTAGCCCCAAAAAGTGTGTGGTTCGACCCTTAAGGTGTGGTTTAAGTATTACTCCCTTAACAATTCTGTGACATGAAGCGTTTTTTTGCGATTTAAAAGACCATTTCGTGTTTTTCACGTTGTTTTCGCCAAGAAATGCCCCATAGCGCCGAAACGGTACAAGATAGATCACGAAATTTTCGCCCAAAAGGTTCTACTTTCATAAGTTACCCCTTACGAGCCCATAAAAAAATATTTGAAAACAATTACACTGCCGCTCGAAATAAGCGGCGCACTTTTTTCGGCCGGCGTATTTTCTAATAGCGATTTCGCTAGCGCCGTTCGAAAGAGGACACAAATTTGAGTCGGTACAACAAAAATTTCGACTTTTCGATCATTTAAAGTGACAAATTCGAAACCTTTAAGGTCGAATTTTCTACCCCTCTTCACTCTATGGGCTGCACAGGCCGTATGGGGTGGCGCAAGGGATGCGCACTTCGTGGGGTCAAAGACGAACCAATGCGACGTCTACAGGCCAAATCTCGACATTCTAGCTCAAAACACTTAAAAAATACGCCGGCCCAAAAAAGGGCGCCGCTAATTTCGAGCGGCAGTGTATTATCTTGCAGCTTGTGGTTGATTTTTTTAAAAGTCAATTTGAGCTAGAATGCTCATCTTTAAATTCGACCTTTCTTTTTATGATACAAAACGACCCTGAAATTCCCAGATCGCTCTCTCAATTCTTTTTTGAGTTATCGTGCGGACAGACAATCAAACAGACAAACAGAATAAAACTTTTCCGGACAGTGGAGTAATAGGCTTCGCTAATCGCTCAGCCAACAATCTAAAAACGTGGAGAATCTAGAAGCTGTCAACTTCGTCTAGCGGAAGGGTTTGCCTGCTTGTTTTCATTTGTATTTTGCTAGGCGGTAGATAAAACACTGGTCAACTATGGCATCTAACTAAAATTTCTGTCTGATCAATGGTCAATGCGATTTGCAGCACCGCGAGCACTCTCGTGCTCCAAGACTGGTCAGCCTAGGTCAGCCTAGCCCAACGCAGCTCGCCTCCGAGCGTAAACATGGGTTGGCGTTGTGATACACCACGGCTAAACCGTGCTGGGTGGTAGACCAAACCGTAGTCTACAATGACCTCAAATGCAATTTTCTCTCTCATCAGTAGTTTAGCTGCTGTGGTTTGAAGCGTCGCAAAAACTTTCTCCCGGGGCCCGGTCCGGGCCGGCCATCCTCAAGGGCTCAACTCGAACTGCGGCCCTACCTGCCTGCCGCCTACCTGTGAGGCGGGGGCCGGGAAATAAATGTCGTGCCCGGACTGCGGCCAAGACAAGGCGGGGCCGGCCCGCAACAGAGGGGCACGTCGCACACTGGTGAAAACCCTGTAACCAATTACGGTTCTGACACGGGATTTTCTTTTACGGTGACTGACGGTCAAAACAATCCTAGGGCCTGACCGTGTTTCAATGATATTGTCAGCACCGTAACTTAATGATTACCGGGGCAGCGAAGCGAAACTGGCAACTTCGTTTGACGTAAGGGCGGGCCTGCTTGTTAAACTTTTTCCAGTGATCGCGTCACCGCTACCTGGCACGCCACATAGTTTTGGATAGGGTACGGTACGGCCTACATATTGGCAAACACAATATGTTTGATTTTGCCAATTTCGGCTGCCAGGAGCGACCCGCGCGGTCCGCGACGTTTGGGCCCCTGGAGACGCCCGGTCAGTCGCGAGCTCGGATTCACCATGTCGGATGTGAAGTAGGACCCATAGGGTCATACTTCAGACCCGAGCCGTCACCTTTGACCCCACCGTGTCA
>NW_026267467.1:100901-101803 GCF_000697945.3 Frankliniella occidentalis
AAGGAGATGTGCTAGAGACTTCAAATTTTCAGGGTAACTTAAGGTTCACTCCTAGAAAACGAAACGCCTACGGCAAATTCTGGCAACCAACCCTAAGGGGCTGAAAGGGGGTATCAAAGAAAAGGGGGTAGGTCAAAAAAGTCAGAATTTTTTTTTTTTATGAGCTTCTAAGGGGTAACTCGTCCAAGAAGAGCCCTGCGGCCTCGTCCATTTTGATCTATCTTTTACCGTTTGGGCGCTAGAGGGAGTTTCTCTCACAAAAGTGGCCCAAAAATAAATTTAATAATGTCCGAAAATATTGAATGGTCTCCTCAGCTGAGGGTAACTAGGGGTAACTTGTCAAAGAAGAGCCCTTCGGGCGAAAATTTCGTCCCCTTGGCTCTATCTCTAACCGTTTAGGCGCTAGAGGGTCTTGTTTGACGAAAATAAGTTAAAAATTGCTGTAGTGAACAATTAAATGTAAAAGAAGGCCCAAAACCGCAAAAGAGGTAAGAAAATCCCTCCCCCACTTAAACGTTTTCTAAGCAGAAGGGTGGGTTGTAGTCGCGGTGTTTCACCGTTACATCCCTTTCTCGTGTCTACCCCGTGTGGAATACTTTACATTAAAACCGTCTTATTTTCATCTTTTTGAGGAGTCGAATATAAGACGACCAAAAGACGCCTCGGACAGCGGTTTAGACATTCTTTCGTCTTTCTGCGTCTTCATTTCGTCTTAAATACGCGCGATTTTAAGACGATCTGAAGACGGAGGAAAGACGACTCAATACCGGCGGTGAAAAGTGGCCGCTCAAAAGAGACCGGGCCGGGATCGAACCCGAGCTCCGCACACTACGAGTCCGCCACGCTGCCCACTTGGCCAGAGCGGGCGGCTGTCAGTCGTCGGTGCGGGATGAAGCCCACTC
>NW_026267467.1:102408-107919 GCF_000697945.3 Frankliniella occidentalis
CGGTGCTTCGCCGTTACATCCCTTTCTCGAGTCTTAGGGCAAACTGAAAAACCACCGGTTTAAGCGGGCCGAAGGCCCGCTACATCATTCGAACATGTTCTTCAGCAAATCGTGTGACAGAAATGGTCGGGCCGCAGGCAGGCCAAGCAGGCCCGGCCCCTGCCGAACGAAGTTGCCGGCGGAGCGAAGTGGAGCTGGCAACTTCGTTTGGCGGAAGGGCGGACCTGCTTGTTCCACATCCGTGCGCGTTAGGAATTGCGTACGGCGTACGGGGTTGTGCACGAGCTTCACGTTCAGGAGGGGTTTACTACACACCCGATACGTCAATCATGCCAAATTACACGTTCGTAACTGTACCGCAATTTATCTCAATCTCGGAGCAAACAAATGGATCAGTAGTTGTTTTGACGAGTGTCAGGCCGCAGAACCAACAAACGGCAGGCCAAGCAGGCGCAGCCCAGGCGCAGCCCCTGCCGACCCAAGCTAAGAGACAGGTCGAGTTCAACACATTCTAGTTCAAAAATGTACCTCTTAACAAGTCGAAAAGAGTTAATTGTCAGCACTCGACGCAACGTAGTGTAAGTATGGACCATAAGGAGTAAGCTCTGCACCACAGCATCTCTGCTCAAGGGGGATTTCACTTGCGTACTGACTCGTACAGTACACCCAGGCGTGTACTATTACCTCGAAGTAACAGACTAACAAGGCGTAGCGTATTAGTGGCAGAAATCAAGCGCAGAAGGCCGTGCTAATATAATTTCGCATAAAAGCTGAAAAATTACGCTAAAAATAGGGTGCACTAACGTGTGATAATAACGTACTAACTCACACGCTTTTATCTCGTCCCAGCTACCCGCGCCAGGCCCAGAGAGCCTGAGAGATGGTGATGTGCTTCGGGTGGCCCGCGCGGTCGAAAATAATTTTCTCCGTGCTTTCAAACGCAACAGCAAAACGATAAGCCCATTCACATCATCAAAATTGCACCTTTCGTCTGTCACTCTGACACCGATCACTTCTTCCTAAATAATGCCCTAGCTACCTAGCTGGCTGGCCTCGGCGTGGCCTCGATGCGGAGAGTTGCAAAGGGAGATAGCCCAGAGGTCTCAGACTGTGACGTCACGCGGGCCGCACGAGTCGGACCTCTCACTCGCACTCACATAGCTCCATCTCTCTCCAGTGCGGCCCTTGCGGCCCGCGTGTCTGAGAGCCCTGAGATAGCCCCTTGGAAAGCCCTCTGGAAGGTGGGCAATTTTATTTAAAAACCGTTTCGCACTGTTATTTCGCTTTTGTGAAATTCTGTTGAAATATGACATCCGATTACACCCACCTCACTTTGCGTGCTCTTCTGACTTGAGGTGTGATAACGGCCTGGACATTCTTTCACGAAATGTATCTCGTGGCTGACGTCAGAGATTAGAAGGCTGACATCATGGCATTTAAAATGTGGCGGCCGCGCCATGTGGTAGAGATACTTTTCCTCGTGCGATCACGGACATTTTAAATTACCCCAACACCACCACCAAGACAAATACAGTATCTGAAAGCATCACTCACTACTGAGAAGCGAAGAGGAGGGCTTGGTTGGCTTGAGGACCTATCCTAAAAAACTCAAAAACAAAAAAAAGGGAAGAAAGAAACCGATTAGATAGCAGCAGAAATAGATTAACATTAATATTGTGAGACAGCACGTCGCGACCAACTCGTGCGAAGCAGAATGCAGTTCATCGGGTTGTCTCATCCGAATAACCCCATTCGTCTCCGTCCGAATTGTCCAAGTCATAATTTCAATTAAATAGGGTATTTCAATGGAGCGCTGCCCGGAACTAAGAAGAACAAAACCGGATACGGAGAGCGGTGGTGGGGGCCAGCGCGCGGAGGAGCGGCGGGTAGAGGGGAGCCTCCCCGCCCGCCCTCCGCTCCTCCGCGCGCCCGCCCCAACCACCGCTCTCTGTATCCGGTTTTGTTCTTCTTAGATCCGGGCAGCGCTCCATCGAAATACCCTATTGATCAAGGATTGTTTACAAACAATATTTTCAATACAATATTCAAACTGCCTGAAACACTACGTCTCCCAAACGGTGGATAACTCCCCAATTCAGTTTAATTCAACTCAATTCAGCAATAATTTAACTAATTCAGTCCAATTAAAGCCAATTGAGTAAAATAAATTGCGAAAATTCACACCAATTCATAAACAATTCAACCAATCCAGTCCAAGTCAAATTCAATCCTTGAAATTTGTACACTCAATTCAGGAGTTATCCACCCCTTGACGTGTCCAGTCCGGGCAAGAGAACCGCGCCGTTTGCTGGGAGAGTATAGGATAGGCGCTCTCTTCCAGAGTGGACACGTAGTGATTCAAGCCGTAGCAAATTTCACCCGGATGCAATCGGAGCAGTTGTCCGATTCCTTGAGCTGTCCGCTGTCCAAGCTGAAGGTCGGGCACACCTTTTGACACGCGAGTCAAGTCTGCCACCCCACGCGTTCACCCGGTACAACCGGTACAGTGTTGTTACAGAGTTGGGATTTTCAAATTCCCTGTCTTTTCCATGACTTTTCACTGACCAAACTGGAGGTTTTCCATGACTTCCATCCCCCAAAATATTTTTAAGTTATTGGTTAAGCTCTTGTTACGGCCCTGTGAATGCATTCATTTACAGGGTGGGCACTTTCCGGTTTTTCCCGGCCCCAAAAGTGACGTTGTAGCTCGAATTTTACCTTTACACAAGGCCCCTTGCCTATATTGGCAACTAGTGGGAAGCACCGTATCTTTGAATCGCACGAGGGGTTTGCTAGCCACTTTCGGTTGACGCTACCGACTAGAAACATAAAAGGGCTAAGTGCGAGCGAAGCGAGCACGAAAATTTTCAAATGTTCACCTAGCTGAGCGGTTTAAAATGCGCCCTAGATTAACCAGATCCCCCTCGCTTAGGGAACGGTACCACCTCCACTGTGGCGACCAAACTTCGACACATACGAAAGAGATTCAAAAATTTTAGCCAGCAAATGTGAGTGCAGAGTTTGAGTGCTGTACATTTGTTTTGATATTCTCGATGAAAGTATGTGCACCTATGGTTATACGAAAGAAGAGAGGGAAATATTAGCGAGCGAAGCGAGCGAAAAAAAAAGGATTTTAAAAAATTGGACCATTGTAGAGGACCGCGGGAGCTTAGCACAATACCAAATTTTGCAATTTTCCAACTTTTCATAATTTTCCATGACTCGGCGATTGATTTTCCTGACTTTTCCATGACTTCCATGACTCGATTTTTTTCCCCTGACTTTTCCATGACTTCCAGGTTTTTCATGACCTGTAACAACCCTGACGTTGCACATAGAGACGTACAAGGAGGCGTCCAATCTTAAAATGAAATAGGAAGTACCCCCCCCCTCCAACACCCCCCAAAACAACAGATTCTGAATCAGGAACTACCCTCGGATTTGCCGTATCTTTCATACTGTTTCGGCCCTAGAGGTAGATATATTGAAAACAATGGCAAAAGTCGAGTTTTAAGGCTGTTCGACAAACAATATACTAGCTATATGTACGCCAGACCACGTCTAGCGTAACAGGCTTCGCAAAATCTCACGAAACACTGTTACGCTGCGACGCGCCTGGCGCACATATAGCTAGGCCTGCGGAGCTGACACTCGAGACGAGTTAAGGAGAGGGTATAAGGGAACAGGGCCTTTCGGGCCCACAATTTGACGTACTCGAAACATTTGTCGGGGTCTTATTACACGCAGAAAAAAAATCGTGGCTCTGCTAAGTTTAGTACCGGGGCTAAAAAAAATTAACTGAATAGACTGGGCTAATTTACTTAGCACCGGGGCTAATTTTTTAGCCATACAGTTAACCACAAGTTTTTTAACCGTGTAGCTAATGTCACTTAGCTCTGCGGCTAAATATTTTTACACCCAGCTAATTGTTTTGCTCGGGTGTAAAATTGTGCAGTTAAACCAATTTGCACGAAACCGAATGGAATTTTTCTGCGTGTTCTCTAGAATTAGGGAAACCGTCTTCACATCAGTCTCACAGACGCGAACGTTACTGCGAGGACCCACGAAGACACGAGGTGGGACGCTTTGGGTGGGGTCGCTACCCATCATCAGTTAGGCGACAGGACGGGTTGAACTTCGGGGTAGTTTTTAAACGATTTGGCACTTCATCGAGTCTGGACGCGGAACGGTTGGTCCGATCGATATGAAAATTTGAGGGGAACTTCCCTGGGGTATTCTTTAACAGATCCGCATAGACACAACCCTCCATCCCCTTCCAAAGGGGTGCACGATCACTAGGGGGTAGCTACCCCTAGGGAAGGGGTTGAAGATGTTGACACCGGGTTTCTCTGCATGGATGTGTTCCAAATGGCAAAAGGGATCATTCCTGAAAGTTTAATGCCGAAACTTCAACCCTAAGGTTCCAAAATGGCCGATATTCAAAGTGGGGTTGCGTGTCTGCGGGGGTGGTATGGCCGGGGGTTGTCCCATTCGAAAAAGAACACATTGGCCGCGTACGGAGGACGTAAAAAGAGGATATCGAGCTCGATTTGACGAACTACAAAATTCACCCCTTTGAGGGGGTGGGGGTGAGTGTGGAAGGGGGTGGGTTGGTCCGATCACAATTTCGCTTACGCTGTTCGAAAGACGACAAAAAGTTGGGTCGACTCACGAAAAATATTGACTTTCCGAGCACCTAAAAGCCACTTTTGGGCAGGGGTCCGTAACTTATCATTTAAGCTAAACGTTTAACCATTATCTCGCGTTATTGACTAGTTAAAAGCGTGCATATAATGACAAATGTCAGAAATGCGGAGGAGAGTAAGTCATAAGATGTGTAACGCCAATAACGCAAGCCGTTTACGAGATACAGATACCTAAAATTCGCTTAGTGATAGCCATACAGCTAAAATAGTTAGCAGCATTGAATTAGCTGTCTCTGCTAATGGACATTAGCTGTCTTAGGTAAGGCACAGTATAGCTGTATAGCTCAATAATTAGCAGAGGGTGCTCAGACTTTATGTCTCGCTAAAGTATACGGTCGCTCTGTGACTGCTAACAAAAACAAAAAACAAAAAACGCAGACTTAGCCACTGGCAAACAGCCGTCCCAGGGGCGGAAGTCCACACAAATGTCACGCCTGGAGCCAGTGTACGGTTTAACGGGCGTGGCGGTTCATCAGCGAGAGCTAACGCAACCCGAAATTCTAGCCCAAACCTAAATTGTAAGAAAGATTAGCTGCGATGCTAATTAATTCTGATAACTCTCTTCACTGTGTCGCTAACTTGATTTAGGTGCACAGCTATTAGCCCAGTTGGTAACCACCTTAGCTAGACAGCTAACCAATACCAGCTATCTGGAATTAGCTAAATTAGCTAACTTATTTTTCTGCGTGTACACCTCCCCGCGCCCAATTCTCGACAAACTTGCAAAGAATCGCGCGAACTCGCGAAAAAGGCGCTAAAGCCTCCAAAATTGATCCTTACTCGTGCCTCACTCGCGCCAGCTCGT
>NW_026267467.1:108574-111690 GCF_000697945.3 Frankliniella occidentalis
GTGACGTCAGGATTTCTTTGCCCCTCTTTCCCCCTAGTCACACGTTCATCACACTTTGCCTAGATCCCCCCTTCCCACCACTAAAACGTGTCACGTTATTTGTGAACGGCCCCTATCAAGGTGACCCGTGGGGGCATCGAAACTAAAGTATACCGTATTGAGTGTCACCTCCAGGAGTCTAAACCAGGAATCCCAAACGGAACCACTACCTTTATTCTGCTATACATTCGCCAGAAAAAAAAAGAGCTTACAAACCTGCTATAAAGGTATATTCGAAACATTGGATAGTGCTTCTACCCACGTAAGCCACTTAAACGTCAAATCATGATTATTTATGTAACTGGTTCCGGTAGGGATTCCTTTCTTCTCTTCCAACCGAGACCAAGTAGGGTCTATTGTCACTGTTCAACCACACCCAGAAAAATAGCTTGTTTCAAGTGCACGATGACACAAGATCAAATACATACTTCTTAAACAAAGCTGATATTTCCTTTCGAAATAGAAATATCTTATTCATAAGACAAAAATTCCTCGTCTCAATGGTGAATTTCATCGTCTATCAATCACCTTGCACCGAGGGGTGCCCGACTGTGGTAATCAGAGGAACACAGAGTTGGTAATAGGGTTGCGACGGCCGGTAATGTTACCGGTAACGTTACCAGAAAAATTGGTAATTAACGGTAATTTACCAAGAGCTCGATAACGCCGAAAAAAACGGTAATGATAACACTATAAAATGAGTTGACAAATTACTTTTTAGAAGCAAGACTCACATTTACACTAGTAAATGTGACAAATTATTACCATTTTAGTAACTTTCCTGAGACGAGCCAACAAATTTGTAATTATTATAAAGTTTAAAAGGCATAGCTTTAGATAACGTTTTTTTAGGTGTACTTATGGTAACTCCACATACAACTAATGATTGTGAAAACAAGATGAAAAACTCAATTATCCCAGCTAATACCGGCTATTCCGCTACTTTTTAGGCAGTACACATGAATTTTGATCGCCAAGAAATGGTGTATTGTCAATTTTTCTACTGCAAACTAAATTTTCAAAATTTTCCTATAATTTCCGGTAAATTACCAATGTTCCCGTAATTTACGGTAACATTGATTGTTACCGGTAGTTTCGCAACCCTAGTTGGTAATCACTGGTTGGCTGAGCGATTAGCGAAGCCTATTATTCCGTCTGGTCGGGAAAAAAAATTTCTGTCTATGCCTGTCCGCACGATAACTCGAAAACGAATCGAGCGAGCAACCTGGGATTTTTAGGGTCGTTTTGTACCTTAATAAGGACAAATTTGTTGATTGAAACATGCATTTTAGTGCACATCTTGTCTAAATACAAACGCCCATGTTTAATATGACGTATTTGCATCCCTCCCATGGACAAAAACATAATTTGTCCAATCATAGAATGACAACTAGGTATGATTCGCCTGCATACTAAATCGAAACAACTATTTTTTTGTCCCGAAAAAGATGCATTTTTGAGCAAGCTAACTTTGAGCGACTTCCTGAAAATTTGTGACGTACTTTGAGGGTCGTTCTTATTTTTAAAGAAGGATCCCTCAAAGTTACTGCACGGTAAAAACGACGACCTGGTTTTCATGACGTTTGGAAAACTATGACGTTTCCCATGCATATCTTCCATAAGACGTTATAGTTTTTCCAAAACGTCATGAAAACCACGACGCCGTATTTACCGTGTAACTTCCTCAAAGTTTTCCCCTTTCCCTTAACAAATGGGACTTCGTTTTTACCGTGCAATAACTCATGAACAGTTTGAAAAGAAGTAATTAAATTTGTTGCTCGCCCATCTGCTTTGAAAAAGCTAACCAGCGGCATTATGCAAACGACCTCGTGTCTCTCAGTGTGTCTGCCTGTTCCACTAGAAGATGTGCTACAGACTTCAAATTTTTAGGGTATCTTAAGGTTCACTCCTGGAAAACGAAGCACCTTCGGCAATTCCTGGCAACCACCCCTGACAAAATAGTTAAAAATATTTTCATATGATCTAAGGGGTTATTCCTGAAAGTAGAAACCTCTGATCTGGAATTTTGTCCGTTTGGCTCTATCTCTCAACGTTTGGCCGCTGGAGATGCTCGTTCGACAACAAGCAGGCCCGCCCTTCCGCCGAACGAAGTTGCCAGCTTCGCTTCGCCGGCACTTTCGTTCGGCAGGGGCCGGGCCTGCTTGGCCTGCCGACGGCAATGGTCGGGCCTGCGGCCCGACCCTTTTTTTTTCACGCGATTTGCTGAAGAACATAATCAAATAATGTAACGGCCCGCAAAGCCCGTCGTCCTTAAGATTTGCCCCGTAGACAAGAGAAAGGGATGTAACGGTGAAGCACCGCGACTACAACCCACCCTTGCTTAGAACACCTTTTTGGGATGGGGCGGGGGGAGGGGGGGGGAAGTTTATTTCCCCTTGGCGGTTTTAGGCCTTCTTTTATAACTTATTTTTCACTACAGCAATTTTTAGCTTATTTTCGTCAAAAAAGACCCTCCAGCGCCTCAACGGTTAGAGATAGAGACAAACGGACGAAATTTTCGCCCATAAGACTCTACTTTGACGAGTTACCCCCTGAGGAGATCATAAAAAAAACATTTTCCGACTTTTCTGCCCTACCCCATTTTCTTTGATACCTCCTTTTAGCCCTTTAGCGGTGGTTGCCAGGATTTGCCGTAGGCGTTTCGTTTTCTAGGAGTGAACCTTAAGAGACCATAAAATTTCAAGTCTCTAGCACATCTCCTTCTAGTGGGACAGACACACAGACTACACGAGGTCGTTTGCATAAGCCCGCTAGATAGCTTTTCTAAAGCCGAAGGGCGGGCTAAAAATACGCCAAAATGACCACACTGTTTATGAAGACGTACAAGAAGGCCTGAAATCAAAAACTGACAAAGGAAGCCAAAACAGCACATTCTGAGAGCAAAAGGTTGATATGCTCAAAACATTGAAAATATGTCTTGTTTAAGATTGTCAGAGAAACAATACAAGCTGAAACTGCGCTTGATATTTTTTTTAATTCATTCAAAGCAGAAGGGTGGGGTATAGTCGCGGTGTCACACCGTTTTCTTATGTACAGGGAGCGGACGCAATAGCCGC
>NW_026267467.1:112656-118845 GCF_000697945.3 Frankliniella occidentalis
GAAAATTTCGTCCGTTTGGCTCTATCTCTAACCGTTTAGGCGCTAGAGGGTCTTGTTTGACGAAAATAAGTTAAAAATTGCTGTAGTGAACAATACGTTGTAGAAGAAGGCCCAAAACCGCAAAATAGGTAAGAAACTACCTCCCCCCACCCCAAAAAACGTTTCCTTAGCAGAAGGGTGGGTTGTAGTCGCGGTGTTTCACCGTTACATCCCTTTCTTGTTTCTACGGGGCGAATATTAAGGACGACGGGCTTTGCGGGCCGAAGGCGCGTTACATCATTTGATTATGTTGTACAGCAAATCGCGCGACAGAAATGGTCGGGCCGCAGGCCCGACCATCGCCGCCGGCAGGCCAAGCAGGCCCGGCCACTGCCGAACGGAAATGCCGGCGCATCGAAGCGAAGCTGGCAACTTCGTTTGGCGGAAGGGCGGGCCTGCTTGTTTGGTTTCGTTTTCGGCTGTTTTGAATGGCAGGGGCGTTTATCTGTCAATCTGAGTATTGTCACGAAAAATTTGACTCAGAAACATGCGTCTTCGGGGCGGATCCAGAAAGTGGGGTTGAGGGGTAGTACGTAGCTATCGGTGGGCCTGGGGTGGTTGGGGGGGGGCGACAATCACTGCTAGCCGGTAGGAGACATGAAAGCATTGAGCCCACGTCACACGGCGACCGCCGGCACTCAATTTGACCCAAGGGGCCGTCTTTAAATGACCAAATCATGATTCGTCCATTAAGGGGTGGTTAGAAAGGGTTGGAGGTTCGAAAGGGCAGTTTTTCGACACGACATAATGTCGGCTATACATAGGAGAGTACTCCCCTAAATTTGAAGCCGGATCCGACCCCCCAATCGGTCAGGGGAGCGTCGCAAAGCAACCTCTGTTTCCTAACCAAACTGCGAAGTGGGGTGTCGCGATGCGTTAGGCCCCACAGCTCCCGAACCGTTCGAGATAAAGGTATGCGCTTTTAGGGGTCTGTTGCCAACATATGCACTGCAAAATGCTTGCAAAGAATAGGTTCGTATTGCAAACTATTATCTTTGCAGCTTGCAAAGAATTTTCAAGCATCGTAATACGAACTAGTTCTTCGTAAGCTTACAAACTATTTCTTTGCAATGCAAACACATTGTTTGCAAGGATTCTGCCAGCTTGCAAAGAACTTCTTTGCAATACGAACTAATTCTTTGCAATATAATGCTCAGAAATTCTTTGCAACGTTGCAAAGAATATAGTTTGCAAGCATTTTACAGTGTGAACCTATCTTCCTGCCAAACAGCAACCTCCTACCTAATCACACTTCGAAATTACAGCCTGTCAAAAAAAATGGTGCTTTAATTTTGCTCAGGAGTGTACATATTGTAACTTATAGGTCGGGCAGTAGGCCCGACTAAACGCTGCCGGAAGGCCAAGCAGGCCTGAATCCTGCCGAACGGAGTTGCCTGCGGAGCGAAGGGAAGCTGGCAACTTCGTTTGGGAGAATGGCCAATGCCTAGTGCACTGAGAGAAGATATTAGTCCGTATGACTAAATTCGAGTTGAAGGAAATAAAATTTACTCCCTAAATCCAAGAAACGTTTAATCAAGCTTTTACAATAGGGTATTGGTCTAGAGCGCTGAGCGGAAGTAGAAGAACAAAAACGGAAGGTAGAAAGGCGCCCGAGCCGCCCCCCTCTCCTCCACTGGGCGGAGTGGGGGAGCGCCCGGGGAGAAGTGGAAGGCAGGCGGGGGGGAGTGCGGGCGCCTTTCCATCTTCCGTTTTTAGCCCGCCCTTCTGCTTTTAAAAAAGCATTAAAGCGGGCTTATGCAACCGCTCTCGTGTCTGTCTGTCCGTCTGTCCGTCTGTCGTCCGTGTAAGAGGAAGAAGATGAGCTAGAGGTCTACAAATTTCAGGGTATCTAAGGGGTCACTCCTGGACAACGAAACGCCTGGTGCAAATCCTGGCAACCACCCCTAAAGGGGTGAAAGGGGGTAACAAAGAAATAGGGGTTGGTATAAAAAGGAGGAAAAAAATATTTTTTTTATGGCCTCCTAAGGGGTAACTCGTGAAAGTAGAGTTCCTTGGGAGAAAATTTCGTCCGTTAAACCCTATCTTGCACCGTTTGGGCGCTAGAGTGCTTTTTTCGACGAAAATACGGTGAAAATGACCACATTGCACATAAAGTTGTACAGGGAGGCGTCCAATCGTAAAATGTCAGAGGAAGTACCCCCCCAAAACAACACATTCTGAATTAGGAACTAGCCTCGGATTTGCCTTATCTTTCACTGCTTCGGCCCTAGAGGTGGATATATTGAAAACAATGGCAAAAAGTCAAGTTTTAGGACTGTTTGAAAAACAATATATAACCAAAAATCTGCGCGGGTTCGTTTTGTTTTTAAATTCTTAAGCAAAGCAGAAGGGTGGGGTGTAGTCACGGTGTTGCCCCGTTACAGTCTTTTGTCATGTCCAAGCAGCAAATTTCTAGGGCCGCAGGCCCCCCGCCGGACGCTTTAGTTTACTCAAATACAAAATATATATAAGTGATTTACCGGTCACATTATTTATTTGATTATGCATATCAGTAAATCGTGGGACTGAAATGGTCGGGCCGAAGGCCCGACCATCGCCGCCGGCAGGCCAAGCAGGCCCGGCCCCTGCCGAACGGAGTTGCCGGCGCAGCGAAGTGGAGCTGGCAACTCCGTTTGGCGGAAGGGCGGGCCTGCTTGTTGTTCTTCTACTTCCGCTCAGCGCTCTAGACCAATACCCTATTAAATTTGATTAGCCCAACCAAAAGTATTGTCAAAGTGATTACTTTATATCGACCTGACTAAATTATCTAATCAGCACGATTGAAATTCGGTCGACAAGAACAAAATTTTGTTGGTTTTCTCAACACTAAATTTCGTTGATTTGAACAATCGGTTTTATGAGTGTGCGGGCTGCTCCAAAGTGAACAAGCCCGCACGAGCCCGCAAGGCTCCTTCAAACTTAAAATTTGGTGATAAATTCTAATTAAAATGCATTGTTGCCTTGACAGATCTCAAGAATACACTGTTACACACGTCTGTGGTCAAACCGTACCTCCTACAGAAGAGGTACAGGATGCACCGTACCAAAACCGTACATCATACAGAATAGACAAAGGAGCACCGTATCAAAACTGAATTCCTGACGTTGCTGTACCCTTACAGCATATCTACAGGTATGCCTTTTGTAATATTTTAGTTTGGGGATTAGGTCGGGAACCAACCGCCAACTTAAAGCTCAACAAGCAGGCCCGCCTTTACGCCAGACGAAGTTGCCAGCTCCACTTCGCTGCGCCGGCAACTCCGTTCGGCAGGGGCCGGGCCTGCTTGGCCTGCCGGCGGCGATGGTCGGGCCTCAGGCCCGACCATTTCAGTCTCGCGATTTACCGAAGTGCATAATCAAATAAATAATGTGACCGGTAAATCACTTTGCATATTTGAGTAAACTAACGCGTCCGGTGAAGGGGCCTGCGGCCCTAGGAATTTGCTCCTTGGACATGACAAAAGACTGTAACGGGGCAACACCGTGACTACACACCACCCTTCTGCTTTGCTTCAGAATTCAAAATAAAGGAACCCGCGCAGATTGTAAAATGTAGATCGTATATTGTTTGTCAGTCTTAAAACTTGACTTTTTGCAATTGTTTTCAAATATATCCACCTCTAGATCCTAAACGATTAAAGATACGGTAAGAGGGTAGTACCTTACTCAAAATGTGCTGTTTTGGGGGGTACTTCATCTGACATTTAACGATTGGACGCCTCCCTGTACGTCTTCAGGTGCAACGTGGTCATTTTCACCGTATTTTCGTCGAAAAAAAACACTCCAGGGTGGCCACGCAATCGGAGATTTCAAATTCCCTGACTTTTCCATGACCTTTCCCTGACTTTTAGCGCAAATTCACTGACTTTTAAAGGTGTTTTAAGTGGAACCTTTGCCTCTCAAAAAATTGAAAATGCCACCGAAAGTTTGAAAACAACAATTTGGGGCAAGATTAAGTCATTTTGCCTGACCAACGTTTAATAGATGGTTCCAGCAGTGCCCGTTTACAGAAGAATTAATGAAATCACCACCGGAAACAGTGCTAAAATAATGGCTTAAATCAGTGAAAACTAAAATTGCCAGGTACTACAGATTTAATCGAGGTCATTCACGTCGAACTGCACTGTCAAATGACAAAACTAAGCGCAATTGAGGTACTGGTTCCAGTCCTGACTTCATTTCTTCTCAAAAAGCGCACTGTCGGAACAGTCTATTTCCCTGACTTCACCCTGACTTCCCTAACCATTATTTTTTTCTCGGACTTTTCCCTGACTTCCCTGACTTCCAGGTTGCGTGGCCACCCTGCACTCTAGCGCCCAAACGGTGCAAGATAGAGGCAAACGGACGAAATTCTAGCCCAAAGGATTAAACTTTCACGAGTTACTCCTTAGCGGACCATTAAAAAAAAATGATTTTCTTCTTTTTGGACCACTCCCTATTTCTTTGTTACCCCCTTTCATCCCCTTAGGGATGGTTGCCAGGATATGCACCAGGCGTTTCGTTGTCCAGGAGTGATCCCTAAGACACCCCAAAATTTGCAGACCCCTAGCTCATCTCCTTCCTCTTACACGGACGACGGACAGACAGAACGGACGACGGACAGACGGACGGACACGAGAGCGGTTGCATAAGCTCGCTTTAATGCTTTTTTAAAAGCAGAAACACGCTTCGCAAACCTCACGAAACATTGCTACGCTGCGACGCGCCTAGTGAACGTATAGCTAGGTTTGCGGCGCTAACATCCGAGAAAAACAGGAGTGAACACGGAAATACGGACTTCCGGCCCCCAAATTAGCCACGCTAAGAGCATTTGTCGGGGACTTGTTACTCCGAATGAGGGAAATTAAACTTATGCTAAGAGTGTGTCCGAATTCTCCAATGTGTCGACACTCCTCGACACAACTTGTGTCGACACATTGGAGAATTCGGACACACTCTGAGCGATTAACACGTTCCCTGCGGCGTGACCACCATGTGGTGTTGAGTGATAGATTATCAAGTGACCCTTAATCCCAAAGGAGGGCGTAGTTCAACGCCAATTGTGTTGTTTAACTATAACTTCCGTTACAATAAATCGATTTGAATCCGTCCTGATAGGGTATTCCACTACAACCTAATCGGAACCGAAAGAAGAAAAGCATCACTACCCGATCCGTTTCCTCCTGAACGCCGATTGGCCAAAGATGGCATGGCTGTGGCGGTCAGCCAATGAGCGCGCAGAGGGAAACAGATCGAGCGGTCATGCTTTTCTTCTTTAGGTTCCGATTGTGTTGTTGCGGAATACCTTATTTAGTAGACCAGTTGGTCATTTTAACCCTATTTTCGTCACGAAGCGCCCTCTGGCACCCAAACAGTACACGATATAGCAAAAGAGACGAAATCTTTGCCCAGCGCTTTTAATGGGGTATACGGAGCGCTGCCCGGAACTAAGAAGAACAAAACCGGATACAGAGAGCAGTGGTGGGGGCAGGCGCGCGGAGAAGCGGCGGGTGGAGGGGAGGTGGTCGCTAGCGGGCAAGGGCCCCAGGTAGAAGGGTCAGGATTGTCGCTAGCGGGCATCGGAGGGAAAAGAGGGGATTGTGCGGGAGAAAAGGGAAATTGTCGCTAGCGGGCAGCGCGACGGGTTGCCTACCTCCACGGCGCTGGGCCGCAGCGGAGTACGGCCCAGGGCGGTGTCAGGTCCCCCGACATGTGTCGGCTAGGTCTCGGACAACTTCAGGTCCACATGCCAAAGCGTTGCACGGATCGATAGCGGAGTGCAACGCTTCACTGATAAGTATATTTGCTTATTCCCTGTATCGAATTAGGTTTGTTAGTGAAGGTTTGCTTCGTTTTATTTTTTGATACCGCAGTGGTAATATATTACACGTTTCTTTATAACGCTGCATTGACAGTACCATTACTGATTTTCTGTACTAAATTAGGTTTGTTAGTTAAAGTTTGCTTCCTCTTTTTTAAAAGCAAAGCGGAGTGCAACGCTGCATTGACAGTACCATTACTGATTGTTGTGCTAAATTAGGTTCGTTAGTTTAGGTTTGCTCACTCTTATTTAAAAGCAAAGCTCGGAAGCTGCACGCTAGAGCCGTGCGCCTGTCTGAGTCCGTAAACGATAGGTGTGAGTGAGCGGAACCCGCACCACAAGTCGCCCGG
>NW_026267467.1:118895-120006 GCF_000697945.3 Frankliniella occidentalis
CCAGTTTAACTTCACCGCCGGCTTGACCACGGTGCCCTTTGCCCCTCCCCCTGCTCCAAGCCTCAGCAAAAAAACTGTCAACATTGCGGAGACCTGCCGGAGCGGGGCAGGGTGGGGGCAGTACCCCGCTCCTCCCCGCGCCCGACCGGCCCGACGATTTTTGTTCTTCTCCTTCCGGTCTAGTCGAGCCCCAGAGTACCCTTTTGCTTTTTTGATCTAGCATGATTATGTTCTACAAGAATATATTAAAAATACCTTTCTATTTAAAACAGACAAAATCAAGAACATAACCCCGAATTTTCATTGACTTTGTTCTTTAACTGGTTTAACGGATATTTTTTATAACCTTCATAGAGAAAATAATCGGCGATCTGGGCATATCAGGGTCGTTTTATATAAAAAGACAGATCGAGTTCGAAGATGAGCATTCTAACTCAAAAATTATCTTCAATAACAATCAAGAACCACAGGTTGCAAATTATTTTTTCTTGCAAATAATTTTTAATGGGCTCCTAGGTAACTCGTGCAAGTGGAACCCTGCGACCGAAAATCTCGTCCGATTTGCTCTACCCTGTACCGTTTCGGCGCTATGGAGCATTTCTTCGCGAAAAAAACGTGAGAAAGACAAAACGGTTCATTTAATCGTAAAAAAGGCTTCATGTCAGAGAAATGTAAAGGGAGTAATACTTCAACCACACATTACGGGCCGAACCACACCCTCTTTTGGGTCCCTAGATTATCTAGTCTCACTAAAACGTTGATTTTTATATACAAATCTGTCAAAATTCGAACTTTTAATGAAAACCGTTATCGAACAGCAGAAGCTTCACGTCCCTAATTTTAGAGTTATAAGACCCCGACAAAGGCTTCGAGTATGCCAAATTTTGGGCCCGGACCCGGAAGGCCCTGTTCCCGCATACACTTTCAGTACCTCGTCTCGGGTGTCAGTGCCGCAGGCCTCGCTGTATATGTGCCCCAGGCGCGTCGCAGCGTAACAGTGTTTCGTGAGATATCGCGAAGCCTGTTACGCGAGACGTGGTCTAGCGTACATATAGCTAGTTCATAAGCTACTCTTAATTTCCCAGATCGCTATCTGAACAGGGTATTTCAC
>NW_026267467.1:120056-121000 GCF_000697945.3 Frankliniella occidentalis
TAAACGGTTAAAGAAAGGGCCAAAACGCGTGAAAAATAGTGTATTTCAATGGAGCGCTGCCCGGAACTAAGAAGAACAAAACCGGATACAGCGAGGGCTAATGGGGGCGATCGCGCGGAGGGGCGGCGGGTGAAGGGGAGCCTCCCCGCCAGCCACCACCACCGCTCTCTGTATCCGGTTTTCTTCTTCATACTTCCGGGCAGCGCTCCATTGAAATACACTAATCTCTCTTCCAATTCGTGTGACGGACGACTCATCCCGTGCAGAAAATGCACCAAGCGGGAAAAGGGGGGGGGGGAGAAATACCGGTCCATAGATCTCCACTGTCCACTGTCAGATTTGTTTTTAATGTGTGCTTTTAGGGGTTATGAATACGCAAAACTGCGGACGGTAGACATCGCCCTGCTGAGTTTGTGTCTAGGGCTGTGCGGTGAACCGGTTTATCGGTGATTTTTTCGGTGATTTCAAACACCGCATCACCGAATCTCGTTTTTGAAATCACCGCTTTACAGATTTGTAAAAATCACCGGTAAGTTATTGTTAACCGGATAGGCACTAAACACAGGTTAATCACCGATCACTTTATCCGCACTTATCCGACTAATAGGGTATTTCAATGAGCACCTTACCCCATTTGGTGGTGTGGTGGCAGCGCGGTGGCAGCGCGTAGCGAAAACCATAACATGCAAAATTTCTCGCCCGTTTCGGTTAAAATGAGTAGTCCTATCGTCTTCGGTGTGAAAAAATATCACCCTACCAAACAAGCTTCATCACAAATTACATCAAATTAAGGGCGTTTGAGATATTTTTGCGACTAGTGCGGCTAGTGTTATGGTTCCGCCGAATGGGGTAAGGTGCTCATGGAGCGCTGGCCGGAACTAGGAAGAACAAAAGCGGATGCAGAGAGCGGTGGTGGGGGCGGGCGCGCGGAGGAACGGGGGGTG
>NW_026267467.1:121050-122849 GCF_000697945.3 Frankliniella occidentalis
GATGCCCGCTAGCGACAATCCTGACCCTTCTACCTGGGGCCCTTGCCCGCTAGCGACATACGCCCGGGTGGAGGGGAGCCTCCCCGCCCGCCCTCCACTCCTCCGCTCGCCCGCCCCCACCACCGCTCTGTATCCGGTTTTGTTCTTCTTAGTTCCGGGCAGCGCTCCATTGAAATACCCTACTTAACAAGTTACCATTTAGAAACAAATAAAAAAGTATTCGATAAAAATAACACGTTGCGAGCTGTGGTTTTAGATTTTTCAGGTAGTCGATTTGGGCTAGAATGCTCATTGTCAAATCCGATCTGTCTCTTTTAATACAAGGTAGATGTACACCAGACGTCTCGCGTAACAGGCTTCGCGATATCTCACGAAACACTGTTACGCTGCGACGCGCCTGGCATACATCCACCTTGGCCTGCGGCGCTGACACCCGCGTCGGGTGGAGCAAAAATGTACTCAAAGATTCGGGCCTCCGGCCCGTCAACCCCGTCACTTAGACTAAGCATGCATGGTTCTACATTTTTTCACTTATTTTCGTCAAAAACACCCTCTAGCGTCTAAATGGTTGGAGCTAGAGCAAAACGGACAAAATTTTCGGCCAGACGGCTCTACTTCGATGAGTTACCCCTTACAAGCCCATAAAAAATGTATATGAACAAGTAACATTTTGCGACTTGTGCAGGGTTGCCACAAGAATGGAAAAGTGTAATTCCCTGACATTTCCCTGACTTTTCCATGACAATTCCGTGAATTTCCCTGACAAGATTAGCAGTCAGAAGCAGGGTGTCGAGCAACGCGGACTGAAAATAAAATTCCTCAACTTTTCCCGTATTCCCAGAGCAAACATTGGCGAAATTCACGATTATTTCTAGGCCTTTCAGATGAAATGTTTTCATTTTATTAGAGAGGTAGAATCAAATGATAGGTGAAACATTATCAAATGTCTAAATACCCAGGTTGACAGAGTATGATTGTGAGCCTAACAGAGGTATTCCCCATCGAAAATCTCGAGCGAAGCGAGCGAGAATTTTTTCGATATGTTATGATATAAAGAGCGGTTTTTAGAGGGATTTAGCTCTGTTGGAAGACCCTTTTGACACCGTGTCGGTCTCCCTTGCGGTATCGTCAGCTGGGGTTGCTCCAGCGCCCACACTTGAGATTACCTACCGGGACCGGGCCCACCTGAATAGGCGTCTTCGGTCTTCCGCTACCGCTTTGAGATCAATACGGAAGGTAACAGTCTTAGAAAAGTGCGAGCGAAGCGAGCGAGTTTTTGGGGTATTTTACGTCAAAGAGGCGTGGTTTTGAGCGGGATAGTGGTAACTTAATACATCCTTTCGGCGAAGTTTCCATTTCATTCTGGAAGGAAGACACGGCACTTTAAATTTCTTAAAGATTTCCCGAGTTGAATACAAGATTCCCGGATATTTTCCGAATTATTTCCGGTCAATTTAAATTTTCGTATAATTCCCGTATTTCCAGAGTCGCTCGACACCCTGCAGAATGCAATAGGGTATTGGTCTGAAGCGCTGAGCGGAAGTAGAAGAACAAAAACGGAAGGTGGAAAGGCGCTCGCGCCGTCCCCCTCTCCTCCCCTGGGCGGAGTGGGGGAGCGCCCGGGGAGAAGTGGAGGGCAGGCGGGGAGGAGTGCGGGCGCCTTTCCATCATCCGTTTTTGTTCTTCTACATCCGCTCAGCGCTCTGGACCAATACCCTATAAGCAAGGAGGGAACTTTGCGAACACCTCGCCGAGTAACCAAAATATTGCTGCCGGCCGTTTTTCCCTGACACAGCGCT
>NW_026267467.1:122899-123567 GCF_000697945.3 Frankliniella occidentalis
CGGCGATTTTTCTGTGTATTTTCGCTGATTCACCCTCGCCAAAAACCCGTCACGTGGTTTGGGTACGATCCGTAAGCTTACGCGATGGCGAACAAGTAGCGACTAAGGTACGCCATCGGGAAAGCGACCTATGTTCTTGGCTTCTTGGCTGCGGCCTTTCTCATCGTTTCGCTTCCTCATTCTTCTGCCCCTCGTTTCATGTTAGCTGTGGCCTCCGTGCCTCTCTCCCTGCTTTCCCGCCATTTCCCTCTTCGCTCGCCCCGCGTAATAGGCTTCACCCCACCCCGTCCGCTGCCCATGTGGCCCACGGCCCTCGCGCCGGTCCCGCTTCAATCTAAGGCTTCTCCCTCTTGTTTTCTGCCCTCCCTGTGCTGCCACGCCGCAGACCCCGCCGTCGGCGGTCGGCCGGCACCTGCCCACCGACCCGCCTTTCCCGCCGGCTCAAGGCCCAGACCGTGCGTCCCTGCCTTCTTCCGGCCTCAATCCTCCACACCCCGACTCAAGCTGCAGCTCATGTCTCTAACGTCTGAAGCAGAGTTCTGCGACGCGGCCATGGACGAGGGTGGCCAGGACGTCTCGTCCAGTGCCGGCCTTGCCCCCCCTGCTCAATCTGGCCAGTTTAACTTCACCGCCGGCTTGACCACGGTGCCCTTTGCCCCTCCCCCTGC
>NW_026267467.1:123617-125505 GCF_000697945.3 Frankliniella occidentalis
TAATAATTAATGGGCTACTATTAGTGAACTCGAGCAAGTAGAACCCTGCGACCGAAAATCTCGTCCGATTTGCTCAATCTTGTACCGTTTCGGCACTATGGTGCATTTCTTCGCAAAAACAACGTGAAAAAGACACAATGGTCTATTTAATCGTAAAAAAGGCTTCATGTCAGAGAAATGAAAATGGAGTAATACTTCAACCACACATTACGGGTCGATCCACACCCTCTTTTGGGTCCCTAGATTATCTAGTATCACTAAAACGTTGATTTCAGGGCTGCCAGCGGCTCATGGGTTTAAAAAAAGTGAGAAAAGTGAGTGACACCTTCAAAAAAGTGAACAAATAGTGAGTATTTCAGAGCGATAAGTGAGGAAAGGTAAGCCATAGGTCTGTAAAATAGGCATCAATATCGATAAAATGTGCACTACGCGATGTAAAAATAGATACTTTTAGTTATATGGGACATAATACAAAGTAGGGAAAACAAAAAACCAATTGAGTTACTGACATACTCCCGGTCGGGAACGCAAAATAGAAAGTAAATTCGCAAAGAAGGGGGAGGGGGAGGGGGTGGGGGTGACTTTGCCTTCTGGTAGAGACAGTCCTAGGCAATGTCTAAAATGTACACCTTGCATCCGCGTTGCGGTCACGTAGCCACGACGTGGCATCGACACCATTTTTACAGACAATTTAGTTCAAGCTTTATAAGGATCAGAACTCATTCGTGATTCAAATTAAATTGCAAATAATAATACTAACTGTTTCAAGCATTAATTTGCGAGCGAAGCGAGCGCGAAAATTGAACAAAGGGCGCTACAGTGTGCATTAAGGCGTGATTTGCATTGGTTACCCGAGCAAAATATATGCGAGCGAAGCGAGCAGAAAATGTTTTGAATCATAGGGCACGAAAATATCCCGTTAGGATGCTGAAATATGCCTTCACTAACGCCAAAATGCAACAAAGGTACACCTTTATGGCGGAATAGGTGCCCCCGAAGACCAAAATAGTGAGAATAGTGAGTGTTTACCAGAAAAGTGAGTAAAAGTGAGTTTTTTCAAAAAAGTGAGAAATAGTGAGAAAAGTGAGTCGCTGGCAGCCCTGTGATTTTTATGTACATATCTGTCAAAATTCGAACTTTTAATGAAAACCGTTATCGAACAGCAGAAGCTTCATGTCCTTAATTTTAGAGTTATAAGACCCCGACAAAGGCTTCGAGTATGTCAAATTTTGGGCCCGGACCCGGAAGGCCCTATTCCCGGATATACTCCCAGTACCTCGTCTCGGGTGTCAGAGCCGCAGGCCTAGCTATATATGTGCCCCAGGCGCGTCGCAGCGTAACAGTGTTTCGTGAGATATCGCGAAGCGAGTTACGCGAGACGTGGTCTGGCGTACATATAGCTAGTTCAATGCAAAGCTACCCTTAATTTCCCAGATCGCTGTCCGAATAGGGTATTCCACCTGATGCAAACCGGAACCAAAGAAGAACAAGAGTTCTTCCTGAACTCTTTCCTCCTTGGCGCTGATTGGCCGATGCCGACGAAGTTCTCGGACCCGACACTAGAGGTCGACCGCCCTTGCGGCCAGTTCATGAACTTCGTCGGCCTCGGCCAATCAGCGCCAAGGAGGAAAGAGTTCAGGAAGAACTCTTGTTCTTCTTTGGATCCGGTTTGCGTCAGGTGAAATACCCTATTCCTTCTCAAGTGACCGTCATCGTGAATGTTGACAGACAGGCAGACAGTAAAACAAACAGAATGGAACTTTTTCGGTCAGTGATGGGCTGAGCGATGCTACATCGTCGTCAACAATGCATTCCGGTAATGCTGAAATGCAGAATAATGCGGGAAAGAAGAAAACGGAACTCGCTGTGCTGTAACATTGTTATTTCC
>NW_026267467.1:126470-129972 GCF_000697945.3 Frankliniella occidentalis
ACGTCTGAAGCAGAGTTCTGCGACGCGGCCATGGACGAGGGTGGCCAGGACGTCCCGTCCAGTGCCGGCCTTGCCCCCCCTGCTCAATCTGGCCAGTTTAACTTCACCGCCGGCTTGACCACGGTGCCCTTTGCCCCTCCCCCTGCTCCAAGCCTCAGCAAAAAAACTGTCAACATTGCGGAGACCTTCGGGTCTGGGCTGCCTGCTCCGTCCCGACCTGAAGACTCCCAGGCCCCCCCACCAGGCCCTTCCCGGGTTGACCCCCCTGGCCCCTCGGCGGGGTACCTTGCTCACCTCCCGGAGCCGGACGCCGCCCGAAACGTCAAGCCGGCCCGGAAGTGGCGTCTGGGCTTGAATGACGACACGGCGTCCCCCTCCGCCATTCAGCCCCTAGTCTTGGGTTATTTTCGCTTCGGCGAATACGTGGAGTCAAGCCGGCAGCTGATCGTCGTAGATCATGACATGCCCCTCTACCCCCGGTACGCCTGGCGCCTGGACAAGGTAACCTTCCCCCAGACGGCCAAGGTGACCGTTTTCCGCAAGGACGCGCCGGCCGCGCACATGCTGTTTACGGTGTTGGACCCCCCGGATGAGCCCTCTATGGCTTTCCTCGTGCCCGATACAGTCAAGGGCCGCAAGACCCTAGAGTTTCCCTTGACCGAGGCTACAGCCGGCCGTCTCCCGGCCGCGCTCTTCTTGAGGCGTCTCCCGGCCCCCGACACCCCCTCCCCCGTAATGAGCGTCAGTTCTGGCTGACCTTGGAGCAGCTGGTCTCGCCTCTCTGAGGCAAAAGGTCCCACCCCGGGGAAACTGATGGGACGGACTTCAGTGACGTAGAGATGGACGCCTGTTTGGGTACCCACCCGAAAGTCACACTGAGAGAGTTCAACCATGCGGGCCTACGGCCTCTGCCCCCTCGCACGCACAGGGCTCCTGCCGCTCGATCAGAGGCGCCCAGGAAGGGGGGCGTCCTTCCTTCGCTGGCCGCACGACTGCGGCAAGATGGGGCCGCTTCTAGAGACTCCTCGGAGTCCTCCAGGGCCGCCTCCCAGTCACGGGACCCCCCTGCTAAGCCGCGGTAGCGCACCACTCTGGCCAAGCGCTCCAAGCTGTCCCAGCGCACTCAGCCGCCCGCCGCTGCCAAGCAGAGGGGCACCAACCCCAGCCAGGACATTGAGTCTTCGTCCACTGACAGTGAGCCCATTCCCCCAACTCCTGAACCGGCCAAGCAGCCCCGGGCCCCCGCATACCCCCCATCATAATCAAGGGGGAAATGGACTTTCCGAAGATGCGGGAGTCCCTTCTTGCGCAAACTCCGGCTGGGAGTTTTTACATCAAAAGCAATCCCCGGGGGGGCTTCGCCATTCACTGCCACACACTCCAGGCGCATCAGAGGGTCTCGGCCTGGGCCGCCGAGGCAGACATCAGTCACATCCTGTACCCCTACAAGGAGGTCCCCACTCGGACTTTTGTCCTCCGCGGCCTCCCAACGGGTGTCCCCCCAGAATTTATTGTCACCGACCTGGCTGCCGCTGGCATCGACGCGGCCAAGGTCAGCCCTGTCCAGGTCCGAGGCCGGCCCGCTCCTCTTTACCGGGTGGAGGTGGAGGCCACCAAGGCCAACCTCAAGCTCGCCTTTCAGTTTGGCAGATGGTGCAAAGTGAAACATATGCGCACTTTTGACGTACTTTGACGAACATCCAGCGACCTACAAGGAAAAGTCGCGACAAGCACGTTTCTGTTCGTCATGACAAACTAAAAACAACCTAATAGCATACAGAATATTTTGCGTCGGGAAGCCAAAATCTGTTGATGACAACGATGCACATGAGCAAAGCAGGCGCGCAATTTCTCCTAGTTCTAGTCTCGCACAGGGCGTCTCCAGCCCCATAGAACTCTTACCGCCAGCTCTGCGCACCTCTCACAGGACCCTACGTAACGCCCCCCCCCCCTCGTCCATCACCGTCCTTTCTCAGTGAATCCCTTCCCCACCGTATACATACTTTATGGATGGTACACAACGGAGACTAACAAATATCTAGAGGATAACATTAGCTTGTTTTCGGGTCATTATCGTGTGCGAAACCCCCTCTAGCGCATAAACGGTTAAAGAAAGGGCCAAAACGCGTGAAAAATAGTGTATTTCAATGGAGCGCTGCCCGGAACTAAGAAGAACAAAACCGGATACAGCGAGCGGTGGTGGGGGCGATCGCGCGGAGGGGTGGCGGGTGAGGTGGAGCCTCCCCGCCCGCCCCCACCACCGCTCTCTGTATGCGGTTTTGTTGTTCTTAGTTCCGGGCAGAGCTCTATTCAAATACCCTATTCTATCTTCAAATTCGTGTGACAGACGACTCATCCCGTGCAGTAAATGCACCAAGCGGGGAAAGGGGGGGGGGAGAAATACCGGTCCATAGATTTGCAACATATTTTTTAAGGCCACTGCGTCCACTGTCAGATTTGTTTTGAGTGTGCTTTTAGGGGTTGTGAATACGCAAAACTGCGGGCGGTAGAGCTCGCCCTGCTGAGTTTATGTCGTCATTCCTCACGGCCACATTTAAGCATTCCGGTATGGGTGTAATGCTTGCTAGCTCCGCTTCGCTCCGCCGGCAACTCCGTTCGGCAGGGGCCGGGCCTGCTTGGCCTGCCGTCAGTAGTCTATTCCTGTCACGCTATTTGCCGAAGAACATAATCAAATGATGTAACGAGTCTTCGACCCGCTTAAGCCCGTCATCTTTAAAATTTGCCCCGTACACACGAGAAAGGGATGTAACGGTGACACAACCCTCTGCTTGGAAAACGTTTTCCTGCAACTTATTGTTCACTACAGCCGAGGGGACAATAGCTCAGATTTTAAGTGTACACATGATTACCGAAAGAACCGATTCCCGTTGATTTCCGTGATCCCTGTGATGATTCCCGTTGATTCCCTGTGATTCCCGTTGATTCCCTGTGATTCCCGTTGATTTACCGGCGATTTTTCTGTGTATTTTCGCTGATTCACCCTGATTCCCAGTGATTCTAGGTGATTTCCATCGATTCCCTTGATTCTCGTTGCTTCTGAAAATTCCAATTTTTAATTTCAACAAAATGATGGTGTTTACTTGTTTACTACCGTGGACTCACAAGCGGCCGAACAATATTCCCAGGGAGAAGGATCTTTGTAATAAGACTTGAGTTTGGACTATAACGTTCGAACTACACTCTAGAAACTACACTCTGGAAGTGTGTACTTGAATTCACTATCTCCTGCATGTATGTATGGATGGTTTAGTGTGACCTCCTGTCCTGCATACTTGGCAAGTACACCGGACATCCTGCATGCATGTAGGTATGCAGAGGAGAACAAGCAGGCCCGCCCTTCCGCCAAACGGAGTTGCCAGCTCCACTTCGCTGCGCCGGCAACTCCGTTCGGCAGGGGCCGGGCCTGCTTGGCCTGCCGGCGGCGATGGTCGGGCCTTCGGCCCGACCATTTCAGTCTCGCGATTTACTGAAGTGCATAGTC
>NW_026267467.1:136763-139604 GCF_000697945.3 Frankliniella occidentalis
CGCAGGGAGCTGAAGAGACGAAGTGTGGCGTACAGGGCACCCGGACTGGACCCTCGCTGCGAAAACGAAGCCTATATTAACCAACGGTACACTATTCTGCCCCGGGGCTGAGTGCGCGGCGGGGAGCGGAGTGGAGTCCGAGCGGCGCTGCGCGGAGCGGGCGGAGCAAGCGTCCGACTGTGAGCGCGGCTGAGCGAGAACTGGGGCCGGGCGGCCGGCGGCCGGGTGGCCGGGCCGGGAGGGAGCGCAGCGCGCCGCCGCCGCCTCGCCTGGGCCGGCCGGCTGTGCTGAGAAAGCGACCCCCACACGGCCGCCGACGATTCGGACGTTGACGGACGAATCGCTAACAAGCAGACCGTTTCAATCTGGCGCGTAGCGTTTCTTAATTTATGAGCCACTGTGTGGTCCAAAATACCTCATGTGCGTTACTTCGTGGTGTCTGGTGCGCGCTGACTTGTACAGGGTATAACAACAACAACAAAAATGTAACTGTTTCCTGAAGCCTCAGCGAGCAACTGTTATCCATCTGGGTGCCTAGTTTTGTTTCCCTAATTTTGGTGTGTTAATTCTTTGACAAATCCTGTGAGCACTTAAAATGTGCGTGCCGCAGGGCCTCATCTCTATATCCTTTCCTGTTAACTCGATAACTAATTTATTTTTCGAGTCATAGTGTACAAAGACTGACGAACGGACTGAAACAGACTGAATGAAACTTAACCGCCAGTTGAGTAACGGCCTTCGCTGGGGCTCAGCCAATCACGCCTTTGTGGGCCAGTTTTAGATCCCGCCCCCCGTTATTACGAATAGTTACTATTTTGCCCCCCCCTCCCCCACCTGTGCCATAACATTTTGCCTTGTTGCTTCCCAGGTACTGACTTTCGGTCAAATGACGACATTTTCTACATGTTCTAGGGACATCAGGACTGGCAAAGAGGAACTACAGCTAACAACGATAAAGTTCTGCCTCCAGTCGCCACATCTCGCTTATTTCCGTTTGGTTCTTATAGAATATTGGTCTAGAGCGCTGAGCGGAAGTAGAAGAACAAAAACGGAAGATGGAAAGGCGCCCGCACTCCTCCCCGCCTGCCCTCCACTTCTCCCCGGGCGCTCCCCCGCTCCGCCCAGTTGAGGAGAGGGGGACGGCGCGGGCGCCTTTCCACCTTCCGTTTTTGTTGTTCTACTTCCGCTCAGCGCTCTAGACCAATACCCTATTGCCATCCTTCTCCATTTCTGCTTTAGCGGAATGCTTTAAGTTGCAACATTATCACTATGCGTTTTCTTTCAAATAGGAAGATGGAAGCAAGGCCACATCTCGCGTAACAGGCTTCGTGACAGGTCATGAAACGTTCTTACGCTGCGACGCGCCTGGCATATTTCTACCTTGGTCTTCGGTGCTGACACCAGAGTCGGGCAAAGGGCAGAGTGGTAAAGAAAGTCTTCGGCCTTAAAAGGCGCAGAGTTTGGTCCGCTTTTAAGAGTAACCCATCGGAGAAAGTCCGTCAGCGCCAGCGCCGCAGGCCTAGGTAGATGTATGCCAGGCACGTCGCAGCGTAACAGCGTTTCGTGATATATCGCGAAGCCTGTTACGCGAGACGTGGTCTGGCGTACATCTACCTAGTTATTACTTGATTCTGGGAAATTAATCGCTTGTTCTCTTAACGAAACATACCCAGCGGAAAGCTTGTCCGAACGCCTATATGCAAGAGGTCTAAAACTTTTCTGAAGAAGTGTTATACTTTCAGTACTCAGGGTTGCCACGAAGTCCCAGTTTCCGAATATCCTGACATTTTCCTGACCAAATCCTGACGAAAAAGTTACTTTATCCTGACATTTTCAGAACAAGTTGACAGCAAAATAGCGCTATTTTTCAGGGGTTAAGAAAAAAATTGGGTATTCTTTTTTAGGAAAAATATACCAGAGTGGCGAACTACCATACAGCGCCACGCCTCTGGCCGAAGTAGCGCCGAGCATCAGGGCGATGACCGGTACAAACCATTTATCCTGACACTTTTACCCCAAAATCCTGACATTATCCTGATTATCCTGACAACTTTTGAAAATCCTGACAAAATCCTGATTATCATGATTATCCTGACGCGTGGCAACCCTGGTACTGCATCCGCACATCCCTATTCTTGGGAGTAAAAATTAAGTGTTCGAGTTAGTTCTTCGGAAAGGCGGGACTTCAGCGGTTCGGTGAAAGCTTTAGAGCTTACCTGAGTTATGGTAAAGCATTCCCGTAAAGCTGAAATGCAGAAGAGTGCGGGAAACAAGGAAACAGAAGTCACCATGTTAAAGCATAGGTATTTTCGTTTTCTTCTTCCTTGCATTATTCTGCATTTTAGGTTACCGGGATTCTTTATTGCACTGACAGTACGAGTAACTGTAAGTGCACGGGTAAAAATTAGTCACTTGCGCGGTGAAGGAAGATACCCTCAGTCCCATTGACTAAACATATGAAACCATTGCAGGGAAAAACGAAACAAGAAATGTAGTAGCGCTCTCGTTTTTCTCAAAGGAGAGTTCGTCTCTTATCGCTGAGCAAAGCTCAGTCCAAGTCGCTGAGGGGCAATGTCTCCGTCGTAAGACTGTCTGTCTGAATCTAACTAACGCGATGGACTACGAAACGGCGGCACCAATGACGAGATGTGAGTTTGTTTAAACACTGACATTTGTTGGGGCAGTTTCAAATGCATTCATTTGCATTTTTTGTTTAGTTTGAAATATTCAGTCTTTTAATTTGAATAAGGTATTTCAATGAAGCGCCGTACGGAACTAAGAAGAAAAAAAGCGGATGCAGAGAGCAGTGGTGGGGGCGGGCGGGGAGGCTCCCATCCACCC
>NW_026267467.1:150294-157064 GCF_000697945.3 Frankliniella occidentalis
CTGACATCTTACGATTGGACGCCTCCTTGTACGTCTTTATGTGCAACGTGGTCATCCCAAGGGGCTCTACTTTCACGAGTTACCCCTTAGAAGACCATAAAAATTTTTATTTTTTCCTACTCTTTGGACCAACCCCTATTTCTTTGTTACCCCCTTTCACCCGCTTAGGGGTGATTGCCAGGATTTGCACCAGGCGTTTCGTTGTCCAGAAGTGACCCCTAAGATACCCTGAAATTTGTAGACCTCTAGCTCATCTCCTTCCTCTTACACGGACGACAGACAGACACGAGAGCGGTTGCATAAGCCCGCTTTAATGCTTTTTTAAAAGCAGAAGGGCGGGCTAAAAACAAGCCACTGCTGCACCCGTGCGGCCGTATGTTCTAGAAGAACAGCGAGGGGGGTGGGGGTGTTTTCCTCCTGGTTGTCCTCCGTTGGGCGAATATTTAAATCTTTGATAGCCCCATTCACACCCTTACGGGTGGTTGCCAGGATTTGCCGTAGGCGTTTCGTTCTCTGAGAGTGAACCTTAAGATACCCTGAAAATTTAAAGTCTCTAGCACATCTCCTTCTAGTGGAACAGACAGACAGACACGAGGTCATTTGCATAAGCCCGCTGGATAGCTTTTCTAAAGCAGAAGAGCGGGCTAACAACGAAAATCGCTATGCATTACGTTGTGACTTCCAATTTCTTGTTCGATGCGTTCTTCTGCATATGTCAGCTTAACAACTGGAATGCTATTTAATCAACTTCAACTCAACAACTAGGTAGTTATGTTAAAAAGATCAGTCAAATTTCAGAGAGTTCGGAGTTACTGCGTGGTTAATGACAAGCAAATTTATGTTTTACGGGGCTGTGGATCAAAGTTACATTAGGGTATTTCAATGGAGTGCTGACCTAACTAAGAAGAACAAAAGCGGATACAGAGAGCAGTGGTGGGGGTGGGCGCGCGGAGGAGCGGCGGGTGGAGGGAAGCCTCCCCGCCCAACCCATTCTTTTTGGTCTTTTAAAAATCCAAGTTTTGAGCTAGAATGCTCATCTTCGAACTCGATCCGTCTTTTTGTGATACAAAACGACCCTAAAATTCCCAGATCGCTCTCTCTATTCCTTCTCGTGTTATTGTGCGGACATACAGAGAAACAGGCAGACAAACAAACAAACAGAATGAAACTTTTTCGGTCAGTGGAGTAATGGGCTTCGCTAATCGCTCAGCCAATAACACTTTAAGAGCTGTGGTTTTAGATTTTTCAGAAACTTCATTTGGGCTAGAATGCTCATCTTTAAATCCGATCTTTTTGGCTGAGCGGTTAACGAAAGCCCATTACTTCACTGACCGGAAAAGTTTCATGCTGTTTGTTTGTCTGTTTGTTAGTTTGTCTGTCCGCACGATAACTCAAGAAAGAATCGAGAGAGCGATCTGGGAATTTCAGGGTCGTTTTATATCATACTAGGTAGATGTACGCCAGACGATTACACGACAACTCACCCCCTCCAAATTCGAACCCACGTCCGCTCACCCTCAGAAAATTTGGACCCAGTCAAATCACCATGGGAAATTTCGAACCCATGTATTCACCCAACACTAGCTAACACTCGGCTCACAGATTTTAAAGCCCCAATCTTACTGCAGGGTATCGACGTTTTCGCGTGTTTTTTAGAAGGTGATACCTTAAATAGCTTTTGACTAAACATGAAGAATACATAAGTAACTTTAAGGTGTCAGCTAGCTTGTACTCTCGATAAGGGCAGAGAACCAAAGCGCATGACGTCACCCACATGTAGAAGGGGCGCGAGAAGTCGCCGGTCACCGGCCGGCCCCGCCCGTTCCACCAACAATACCCAACAATACTGAGCCACGGATGCTGGCCGGCCGGCCTGCTGCCCCCTATCTCTTCCTCTATGCCATGCCGCTAGTCCGTTAAATAGACGGTTCCGGCAGTGCCCGTTTACAGAAGAATTAAGGAAATCACCACCGGAAACAGTTCTAAAATACAGGTTAAAACCAATGCAAATGAACCTTGACAGTCACTAGGGAGGAACTTGAGTTCATTTGCGTCGATCCGCACTGTCAAATAAGAAAAATAGGCGAAATAAAGTACTGGTTCCGGTACCGAATTCCTCACTTCTTCACGAAACGCACACAGCCGGAACCGTCTATTGCCAGAAAGCAATTGCTAAAAGTAACAAACAGCCATAAACAAATAACAGCAAAATATAAGAAAAAATAGGGCACAGACATATCCTTAAAATTGTATCATGTGCTTTCACGATACGTCCCTCGACGTAGCTTTTTTTAAAATACATTTTTAAAACAATAGACCATTCCGGTAAACCGAAAAGAAAGAAGAAGAGACGGAAGGACGGCAATTTGGCAACAGCGCAAAATTTTCTTTTGAATGTAATCCGGGCATGTTTCTGAAAAAAGTCCAACCAGGGTTGCCACAAGAATGGAAAAGTGTAATTCCCTGACATTTCCCTGACTTTTCCATGACAATTCCGTGAATTTCCCTGACAAGATTAGCAGTCAGAAGCAGGGTGTCGAGCAACGCGGACTGAAAATAAAATTCCTCAACTTTTCCCGTATTCCCAGAGCAAACATTGCCGAAATTCACGATTATTTCTAGGCCTTTCAGATGAAATGTTTTCATTTTATTAGAGAGGTAGAATCAAATGATAGGTGAAACATTATCAAATGTCTAAATACCCAGGTTGACAGAGTATGATTGTGAGCCTAACAGAGGTATTCCCCATCGAAAATCTCGAGCGAAGCGAGCGAGAATTTTTTCGATATGTTATGATATAAAGAGCGGTTTTTAGAGGGATTTAGCTCTGTTGGAAGACCCTTTTGACACCGTGTCGGTCTCCCTTGCGGTATCGTCAGCTGGGGTTGCTCCAGCGCCCACACTTGAGATTACCTACCGGGACCGGGCCCACCTGAATAGGCGTCTTCGGTCTTCCGCTACCGCTTTGAGATCAATACGGAAGGTAACAGTCTTAGAAAAGTGCGAGCGAAGCGAGCGAGTTTTTGGGGTATTTTACGTCAAAGAGGCGTGGTTTTGAGCGGGATAGTGGTAACTTAATACATCCTTTCGGCGAAGTTTCCATTTCATTCTGGAAGGAAGACACGGCACTTTAAATTTCTTAAAGATTTCCCGAGTTGAATACAAGATTCCCGGATATTTTCCGAATTATTTCCGGTCAATTTAAATTTTCGTATAATTCCCGTATTTCCAGAGTCGCTCGACACCCTGCAGAATGCAATAGGGTATTGGTCTGAAGCGCTGAGCGGAAGTAGAAGAACAAAAACGGAAGGTGGAAAGGCGCTCGCGCCGTCCCCCTCTCCTCCACTGGGCGGAGTGGGGGAGCGCCCGGGGAGAAGTGGAGGGCAGGCGGGGAGGAGTGCGGGCGCCTTTCCATCATCCGTTTTTGTTCTTCTACATCCGCTCAGCGCTCTGGACCAATACCCTATAAGCAAGGAGGGAACTTTGCGAACACCTCGCCGAGTAACCAAAATATTGCTGCCGGCCGTTTTTCCCTGACACAGCGCTTAATTCCCTGACATTTCCCTGACTTCCCTGACACATTTCGTTTTCCCTGACATTTCCCTGACTTCCCTGACTTCCCTGACTTGTGGCAGCCCTGCCAACACTCTGACATAGTGAATTTTTTTAAGGATTCGATTGGTGATGAGTTATTTTGTTGACAATCACTCTTAATCCCGAGGGGGCCTCCACTTTTATTTAGGATGTACACAGGATTACGTGATTACAGGGATAAATCGTGAGTTTAAAGGGATTACACATGAATTTTGTTGAAATTCTGGTTCTAAAACCATTAAATTTGGACAATAAGGTGGAATTAAGAGAGTAGTGGCCCCCTCGCTAAATCCTCCAAATCGAGCAAAGAAAATCCGATATGCGGTGTTGCCATGTTCCGGGCGCAACGGTCTATAGACCGTTCCGACAGTGCGCTTTTTGAGAAGAAATGTAGAAGTCAGGACCGGAACCAGTATCTAAAGTTCACTTATTATTGTCATTTGACACTGTAGTTCGACGTGACTGTCAATTTCAGTTTTCACTGATTTTAGCCTGAATAGGGTATTCCGAACAAGCCAAGCGCCGGAAACAAAAGGCGAGGATAGCGCTGGTCGAATCTTAGCCTCATGGCTTCTGGATCCGCTCGTCTGCTGTCAACTGCGCGATGGCGTAAGGTTAGGTGGTGGTCCGGATTCGAATCACGATTTTTAGAATAAATATATCATTCAAAATACTTTCGCTGGCAAAAATAACTCGTTATCGTAATAATCTGAAGCAGAATGGCGTCGCTAACAAGCGCGACAGAGCGATGGACAGCAGACGCACGGATACAGTAGCCATGAGGCTGAGATCGGACCACCGCCATCTTCACCTCCCGTTTCCGGCGCCAAGCTTACCCGGAATACCCTATTGTAGAACTGTTTCCGGTGGTGATTTCATTAATTCTTTAAACGGGCACTGCCGAAACCGTCTATTTTTGAGCTAGAATGCTCTTCTTTGAACTTGATTTTTATATGACACAAAACGACCCTTAAAATCCCAGGTCTCTAGCTCAATTCGTTCTCGTGTTATCGGGATGACAGACACACACACAGACAGACAGACGCGAAACTTTTTGATCATCACTGGAGTAATAGGCTTCGCTAATCGCTCAACCACCGAGGGGTAAACAAGTCTGAAATGGGTGTACAAATGCCTTGAAATAGTTCTGAAATGGCGTGAAATGTTTTTGAAATGGTTGAAATGGTTTTGAAATGGATGAAATGGTTCATCTTGAAATTGCCTTGAAATGGTTGAAATGCTCCTGAAATTGATAAGAAATGGTCTTGAAATTGATATGAAATGGTGGAAACGGTCTTAAATAGGTTGAAATGGTTTGGAAATGGTCTTGAAATGGTTGACATGGTTAGTCTTGAAATGGTTAAAATGGTCCTGAAATTGTTAAAATGTTTTGAAATCTGAAATGGTGGTGTACACCAAAATTAGTAGTTGTTCGTCAACCACAAAAGGCAGATCGAGTTCGAAGATGAGCATTCTAGCTCAAAAATTGACTTTAAAAAAAAATCAAGAACCACAGGTTGCAAAATGTGTTTTTATTTCAAATATTTTTCAGTGGGCTCCATAGAGGTAACTCGTGGAAATAGAACGCTACGACCGAAAATTTCGTCCGATTTGCTCTATCTTCTACCGTTTCGGCGCTATGTGGCATTACTTCGAAAAAACAACGTGAAAAAAACAAAATGGTCTAGTAAATCGTAAAAAAAAGGCTTCATGTCAGAGAAATGTAAAGGGAGTAATACTTAAACCACACATAACGGGTCGAACCTTACCCTCTTTTGGGTCCCTAGATTGTATAGTATCACTAAAACGTTGATTTTTACATAAAAAATCTGTCAAAATTCGAACCTTTTAAGAAAACCGTTATTGAACAGCAGAAGCTTCATGTCCCTAATTTTAGAGTAATAAGACCCCAACAAATGCTTCGAGTACGTCAAATTTTGGGCCCGGACCCGGAAGACCCTGTTCCCCTATACCTTCCCATAAGCTCGTCTCGGGTGCCAGCGCCGCAGGCCTAGCTATATATGTGCCCCAGGCGCGTCGCAGCGTAACAGTGTTTCGTGAGAAACCGCGAAGCCTGTTACGCGAGACGTGGTCTGGCGTACATATAGCTAGTTCAATACAAAGCTACTCTTAATTTCCCAGATCGCTATCTGAACAGGGTATTTCACTTGACGCAAACCGGATCCAAAGAAGAACAAGAGTTCTTCCTGAACTCTTTCCTCCTTGGCGCTGATTGGCCGATGCCGACGAAGTTCTCGGACCCGACACTAGAGGTCGACTGCCCTTGCGGCCAGTTCATGAACTTCGTCGTCTTCGGCCAATCAGCGCCAAGGAGGAAAGAGTTCAGGAAGAACTCTTGTTCTTCTTTGGATCCGGTTTACGTCAGGTGAAAAGCACCATTCCTTCTCGAGTTATCGTCATCGTGTATGTAGACAGGCAGGCAGTAAAACAAACAGAATGGAACTTTTTCGGTCAGTGGAGTAATGGGCTGAGCGATGCTACATCGTCGTCAACAAAGCATTCCAGTAATGCTGAAATGCAGAATAATGCAGGAAAGAAGAAAACGGAACTCGCTCTGCTGTAACATTATGATTTCCGTTGTCTTCTTCCCCGCATTCTTCTGCATTTCAGCACCCAGCACCCGGAGAAAGTCACCGGAGAGGGGGGGGGGAGACTCACCATGTAGCAGAGTAGGAGGCGCACGGAGCTGAAGAGACGAAGTGTGGCGTCCAGGGCACCCGGAAGGAGCCCTCGCTGCAAAACGAAGCCGATATTAACCAACGCACTTTTCTGCCCCGGGGCTGAGTGCGCGGCGGGGCGCGGAGGAGTCCGAGCGGCGCTGCGCGGAGCGGACCGTCCGACCGCGGCTATGGCTCAGCGAGAACTGAGGCCGGGCGGGCCGGGCCGGGCCGGGCCGGGAGGGAGCGCAGCGCACCGCCCCGCCGCCGCTCGCCTGGGCCGGCCGGCTGTGCTGAGAAAGCGACCCGCACACGGCCGCCGACGATTCGGACGTGGATGGACGAATCTCAAACAAGCGGACCGTTTCAATCCGGCGCGTAGCGTTTCTTAATAAAACATTCCGGTAAAGCTGGAATGCAGAAAAATGCGGAGAAGAAGAAAACGGAAGTCACCACGTTAAGGCATAGCGATTTCCGTTTTCTTCTGCCCCGTATTCT
>NW_026267467.1:157494-158665 GCF_000697945.3 Frankliniella occidentalis
TCACTTAGACTAAGCATGCATGGTTGTACATTTTTTCGCTTATTTTCGTCAATAATACCCTGTAGCGTCTGAATGGTGGGAGCTAGAGCAAAACGGACAAAATTTTCGCCCAAAGGGCTCTACTTTGATGAGTTACCCTCTAGGAAACCAGAAAAAAAATATTTTTAAAGACAGTCATTTTTGGGACCTGTGGTTTTTGATTTTTTAAAAATCCACTTTTTGAGCTAGAATGCTCATCTTCGAACTCGATCTGTCTTTTTATGACACAAAACGACCCTGAAAATCCCAGGTCGCTCACTCAATTCGTTCTCGAGTTATCGTGCGGACAGACAGACACACAGACACACAGACACACAGACACACAGACAGACAGACAGAAAAAGTTTTTTTCGACCAGACGGAGTAATAGGCTTCGCTAATCGCTCAGCCAATCAAAGTAGAGCCCAGGGGGCGAAAAGTTTGTCCGTTTTGCTCTAGCTCAAACTGTTGAGGCGCTTAAGGGTTTTTTGACGAAAATAAGCGAAAAAATGTACAACCATGCATGCTTAGTCGAGGTGATAGGCCGTTGACGATCTGTTGGCCTGTACCTTTGTGTACATTTTTTCACTACCCGACTCGGGTGTCAGCGCCGCAGGCCAAGGTAGATGTATGCCAGGCGCGTCGCAGCGTAACAGTGTTTCGTGAGATATCGCGAAGCCTGTTACGCGAGACGTAGTCTGGCGTAAATCTACCTTGTTTCAGGGCCACTGTGTGGTCTAAAATACCTCATGTGCGTTACTTCGTAGTGTCTGGTGCGCGCTGACTTGTTCAGGGTATAAAGTGCTTCTAAGGTGGCCACCACACATCAACAACAACAAAAATTTAACTGTTTCCTGAAGCTTCAGCGAGCAACCGTTATCCATCTGGGTGCCTAGTTTAGTTTCCCTAATTTTGGGGTGCTAACTCTTTGACAAATCCTGTGAGCAGGTAAAATTTGCGTGCCGCTAGGCCTCACCTGCGTCCTTTCCTGTTCACTCGATAACTCATTTTTTTCGAGTCATAGTGCACACAGACTGACAAACGGACAAGCAGACCGAATGAAACTTAACCGCAAGTTGAGTTTCGGCGTTCGCTAAAGCTCAGCCAACAGCCAATCACGCCCATGTGGGCCAGTTTCAGACCCCGCCCCCAA
>NW_026267467.1:158990-164647 GCF_000697945.3 Frankliniella occidentalis
GAGGAACTACAGCTAACAACGATAAAGTTCTGCGTCCAGTCGCTAGATCTCGATTATTTCCGTTTGGTTCTTATAGACCATTTCGCCCGAGCGCTTTTCCACCTCTCGTAGAACAAAAATACCGGAAGTCAAAGTAAAGTGTCACACAAAATAGAGGTTTGTCGTCAATGTAACAATCTACTTTTCTACGGCCTAAATTTTGTCAAAAGTAAATTCTTACGGCACAAACCGCTACCATCTAACGTGTTTAACGGCTAGAAGCGTTCCATATGCCCGACTTCCGGTATTTTTGTTCTTCGAGGGGTCGAAAAGCGCTCGGGTGAAATGGTCTATTCCTATCCTTCTCCATTTCTGCTTTACCGGAATGTTCAAGTTGTATAACATTATCACTATGCATTTTCTTCAAAATAGGAAGATGAAAGCAAGACCACATTTTGCGTAACAGGCTTCGTGACAGCTCACAAAACGCTGTTACCCTGCGACGCCTCTGGCATATTTCTACCTTGGTCTTCTGTGCTGACACACGAGTCGAGCAAAGGGCAGAGTGGTAAAGAAAGCCTTCGGCCTTACAAGGCACAAAGTTTGGTCCGCTTTTAAGAGTTACCCAACGGACACAATCCAATATCAAGAGCTTGAATAGGGTATTCCGCACCGGGGCGCACTCTAATGGGAGACGCTGGGCAGTCTATGTTTTTGATATTGTTGTGACGTAGGACCCACTGACGCGGGTAGGGCCACCCTAGAAATGACAAATGCCTGGTCTCTGCTTTTTGCAAAATAAAACGGTTAGACCCGGTGTATTCGTACTAGCACATCATAAACACTATCACAACTAATAAATCTGATCACCTCGCAGTCTAGTTTGTTTGAGCATGGCAAAGTAAAGCGCACAAGTGTGGACTTTTGGTGTGCTCACAATGGTCACAGTGTCTGCTGTTTGTTGACAACCCGGCTGCGGAGTAGGGCTGTGCGATATCTCGATATTTCGATGTCGATACGATATCATGTTGATATCGAGGGCTTCGATATGCTCCCGATATCGACATATCGTTATCGAGGCTCGATAATATCGAGGATATCGAGGCATATCGTGAGTATTGTAGCATATTTAAAGCACGATATACCTCGATATCGTGTTGTATCGCGCCATCGACAGGCTTCGATACCCACGATATGCCTCGATACCTCGATAATATCGAGCCTCGATGTATCGAGGCGATGCTCGATACCTGCCTAACATCGTATCGCGATATTAAAATCTGTATATCGCACAGCCCTACTGCGGAGACGTAGTATTTACGTTTTTGATTTTCATGTTTTTGGCGAAGTAATTCCATTCATGCGCGTAAAGTGATTTAGCTAATGTACAAAAATCGTGTATTATGATAGATTTTCGATGCGCCACTAAAATACATTTTGCCTAACCATTCGGAAAGATGACAGGCTGTTCGGCTGGTCTCGCTTTTACCGCGGTCACCAAAATAGGATTTTACAATCGTTAGGTAAAAGATCAACGTTATACTAATGTATCACTGCACGTCAAGAAGGCTCAATAAAGACAAACAAAATTTCATACGAAGTTTTCTATTTTTATTTTTATGTGAAGTGCAACCTAAATTAGGGAATTTCTGACATTTTCTAGTCACTGAAACTGAACACAAATACTTAAAAGTGAAAAAGATCCTGTAGGAATACTGAGTATTCAATGTGCAAGGAAAGGACGCGGTCATTTCAGTTGCACCAACATCACATCATCAACTGCATTATTTGAACAGTGTTACAGTTCGAAATTTAAAGCCTCACAACTGCTTTTGTGCAGTGTTACAGTCACAGCGTCCTAGCGTGTGTAGGGTGTGGTGGAGTGGGAAAATATGTGTTATTTCATAGATCTGAGATAGGTCAAATATTTTGTGCTATCATGTTGCCCCTACCCGCATCAGTGGGTCCTACGTCACAACAATATCAAAAACAAGAACATAGCCTCACCAGTTCCTTGCATTCCAGTCCGCGCCCATGGTGTTCCGCTGCAAGCCAGCCGGAACCTAAAGAAGAAAAGCATGACTGCCCAATCTGTTACCTCCTGAACGCTGATTGGTCAACGAAGACCTTCTCACGTCGGTCAGCCAATGAGCGCACAGAGGGAAGCTTTCCTGTTAACTCGATAACTCATTTCTTTCCGAGTCATAGTGTACACAGACTGACGAATGGACAAACAGACTGAATGAAACTTAACCGGCCAGTTGAGTGACGGCTGACTAGAGAAGCCGAACGCACGAGCTTTCGGGCCGGCTGCCGCTTGGGCTACGCCTGGCCATGCCGGGCTAGAGCGCTGCTGCAGGGAGGGGGAAGCCAGCGGTGCCGGGCCTGCTCGAGCTCGGACCCGAGCGAACGCACAGAGCCGAGCCCGAACGAGCCTGGCCGAGCCCGAAAGCCCGAATGACCGGGAGGGGAGTAAAGTGAAGTGTTGCGAAATGATTAGCTGAGCGACGTAGCAGGAGGGTGGGGGCGCTGGCATGAGGTACATCCCCACGGTTTCATCAGATTAACTGGTGGCTCAAACAGCAGCACCTTAGATATTAATATTGGATCTTTACGGCAATATTTCACAAACCTTTGACGTGACAAATTTGATGTGAACTTAAATTGTAGTACTAAATGTTAAAAGAAATGTCATGGATTGTTCGGTAAACGGTATACTGAGCGACTCCCTGCATAGAGAGACTATTACGCCAAAGCCTTTTGCAACAAAATTCGATCTGCAAAATGTGACCTCATAACCCTTTACCTACTCTCACCAGTCGTTGATGGGTGAGAGGAAGGGGGGGAGGGGGAGATTAACGGGGCGGAATGACGTCACAATTTGCAGATCGGATTTTGTTGCACGGGCAGTCGCTTTTTAGCCATGGATTCTCGCCCGCCCCCTTCCTCCAGACACACGGCCGGCGTGATGTGTTGTGCATCACCTACTCCACTCCACCCCGCCGCACGCCGTCGTGCAAGCTCGAGCCTACACGAGCCCGAATCGGCCCGATGAGCTCGACGGGCTCGCTGGGCCAGGGCTCGGCTCGGCTCGTGCAAACACTTCGAGCCGAGCCCAGGCTCGACCCGAAACCGCTCGGGCTTCAGATCCCGTCAAAAGCTCGCGCGTTCGGCTTCTCTACGGCTGACGGCCTTCGCTGAGGCTCAGCCAATCACGCCAATGTGGGCTAGTTTCGGACCCCCGCCCCCCCATTATCACGAATAGTTATTATTTTGACCCCCCCCCCTCCCTTTGTGCCGTCACATTTTTCCTTGTTGATTCCCTTGTACTGACTTTTGGTGAAATGACGACATTTTCTACATGTTCTAGGGGCAGTAGGACTAGCACAGAGGAACTACAACTTACAACGAAAAAGTTCTGCCTCCCGTCGCTCGATCTCGATAGTCGTGCGTTTTAGAGCTCACCAAATGAACCATATCGGTAAAGCTGAAATGCAGAAGAATGCACGGTTCACGAAAACATACGACATACCGTTAAAGCATAGTGATTTTCGTTTTCTTTATATTTGTATCCTTCTCCATTTTTGCTTTACTGGTATGATTAGCAATAGCATTACTATGCATTATTTTAAATAAGGAGATGAAGGCCAGACCGCATCTTACGTAACGGGCTTCGTGACAGTTAACGAAACACTGTTACGCTGCGACGCGCCTAGCATTTATCTACCGAGGGGTGCCCAACTGTGGTAATCAGGTGGACACAGAGTTGATAATCACTGGTAATCTACACACTCTTGAGCGCTCTTGAGGGTCCTTTCAAAGAACAAATCTGTTGATTGAGACATGCATTTTTGTGCACATTTTGTCTAAATGCAAACGCATGACGTATTTGCATCCCTCCCATAGACAAAAACATAATTTGTCCAATCATAGAATGCAAGTTTGTAATTTTGCAAGATAAAGAATTAAGAATTACCTAAAGTATGCACAAAAATGCATCTTTCTCGGGACAAAAAATGGTTGGTTCGATTTTGAATGCAGGCGAATCATACCTAGTATTCATTGGTAATCTTTGGTAATCCTTGGTAATCTTTACAATTTGTTAATCCGGTGTACACATTTTTATGGAGTTGGGCACCCTTCGATATCTACCTTGGTCTTTAGTGCAAACACCCCGCAGTCGGGCACAAGGCTGAGTGATGAAGAAGGGACCATCCACAAAGTGCGTACGGTGTCGAAGGGGGCGTGGGGGAGAGGGTCACTGGGAAAGGACGGCGATGGACGAGAGGGGAGGTGGGGTCTGGAAGTCCGATTTTAACTGTACATAACAGAGAAATTAGGTGAAAATTGTGCTTTGTACTCAATTTTTTTACAGTGTTTTCTCCTATTGTAACAGTGACCAGCAATACTTTGATTCTCCCTTCAAAATGAAATTCTTTGTGCCCAGATGATTAAACTGATACTGTGAACTTGGCGTTGCTTCTTGTCTTATTCTTCAGCCGCCGCGCGCCCGGAGAGGGGTACCCTCATAGGGTATTCCGCTGCTAGCCAAGAAAGCATTCCGGTAAAGCTGAAATGCAGAAGAATGCAGGGAACAAGAAAATGGAAGCCCCATGTAAAAGCAAAGTGATTTCTGTTTTCTTCTTCCTCGCATTCTTCTGCAGTTTGGCTTTACCGGAGTACTTTATCGGAACCTAAAGAAGAAATGCATGACTGCTCGATCTGTTGCCCTCTATGCGCTCATTGGCTGACCGCCACCATCTTTGGCCAATCAGCGTTCAGGGGGAAACAGATCGGATAGTCATGCTTTTCTTCTTTAGGCTCCGATTGTGTTGGAGCGGAACACCCTATTTGACCACTTTTAACCGAATCTGGAAGAGAACAGAAATTGGCTGAGCGATAAGCGAAGCCTCTTACTCCGTCTGGTCGGAAAAAACTTTTTCTGTCTGTCTGTGTGTCTGTCTGTCTGTCTGTCTGGTCGGAAAAAACTTTTTCTGTCTGTCTGTGTGTCTGTGTATCTGTGAATCTGTCCGCACGAGAACTCGAAAACGAATTGAGCGAGTGACCTGGGATTTTCAGGGTCGTTTTGTGTCACAAAAAGACGGATTGAGTTCGAAGATGAGCATTCTAGCTCAAAAATTGGATTTAAAAAAAATCAAAAACAACATGTGCCAAGAATGACGTTTTTAAATATATTTTTTTATGGTTTTCCAAGGAGTTACTCAACAAAGTAGAGCCCTATAGACGAAAATCTCGTCCGTTTTGCTGTAGCTCAAACCGTTGAGGCGCTAGAGGGTATTTTTGACGAAAATAAGCGAAAACTGTACAACCCTGTATACTTAGTCGAGGTGACGGTCCGTTGACGGGCTGAAGGCCCGCATCTTTGTGTTCATATTGCCACAACCCGACCCGGGTGTCAGCGCCGCAGGCCAAGGTAGATGTATGCCAGGCGCGTCACAGCGTAACAGTGTTTCGTGAGATATCGCGAAGCCTGTTACGCGAGACGTGGTCTGGCGTACATCTACCTTGTACTTCACGAACTGTTTCCTCCCTGACGCCCATTGGCTGACGCTGATGAAGTTCGCGGACTCGCCACTTAGGGTCAGGTCGGGTAATAAATGCACAAAAACAAATCTTTCTCGTTTAGAGCTATACTATGGTGCATGTGAAGTTGTCGC
>NW_026267467.1:175042-176492 GCF_000697945.3 Frankliniella occidentalis
GTTAGAATTTTGTTTTATGATTGTAAAGTTTAAATTCTGTCTTCTATTAGTAGTTGTATAACAATCTTGTTACTGATATCAAAAACACTGATTTTAAATATGATATCTTTTTCTAAACGCCCAATATAATTGGCAAACTGTCACTCAAATTTTGGCAGCGTAAAATCTTTTTGTGAGTATGTATGCAAGTGAATCGTTGCAGGGAAGAATAATATGATTTCAATAATAGACATACCATGATAAACTAATATCAAATTACTTTTAAGAGTAATTTTAGAAGTACACCCTACTGTGTCTGAAGTATGTTTGATTTAACAGTTTGAGATTCGATAAAGTGTAAACGACAAAAGTTGGATGACCTATTGGCATCAAACTGAAAACAAAGCATCTACCATTTGCCCTAGACAATATAAAATTTCCAAAAGTATTGCAGGGGATAAAAAGCACAAAGAGAGGACAATTTTTTTTATTGTTGGTCTTACATGAGTTTATAATGGTGTTTCTAATAATGAAATTATATTGTAATTGCCTGCAAAATTTCACCCACAGACATACTCCCAAATAGGTTTTCCGTTACCAAAAGTTAAGTGAAAGTTTGCCCACAAAATTAGGCGGTTAGAATTCTGTTTTATGATTGATAAGTTTAAATTCTGTCTTCTATTATTAGTTGTATAACAATCTTTCTACTGATATCAAAAAACTGATTTGAAATATGATATTTTTTTCTAATCACCCAATATAATTGGCAAACTGTCACTCAAATTTTGGCAGCGTAAAATCTTTTGGTGAGTATGTATGCAAGTGAATCGTTGCAGGGAAGAATAATATGATTTCAATAATAGACATACCATGATAAACTAATATCAAATCACTTATAAGAGTAATTTTAGAATGATACCCTACTGTGTCTGAAGTATGTTTCTTTTAACAGTTTGAGATTCGATAAAGTGTAAACGACAAAAGTAGGATGACCTACTTGCATTAAATTTGAAACATAGCATTTACTAGTGGTCCTTATTAGAATATCATTCTCAAAGTGTTCTAGAGGAAAATCACAGCCATCATGTTTTAAACTAAAGTAGTAAATAACCAAAACAAATTAAGAATGACAGCAATAATAAATAAATCAAAACAAACATTTCAAATTTTCTTTTTTTTTCTCCTACTGCCAGCGCTAATTGCAAGGAGTTTTACTTTCTGATGTCTTCAGTTATGAAACAAAACTGCTGATGGAGTGCCTCGAAGTGTGCACGGGGTGTCGATGAAGCGGTTTGAGCCGAAGTGTTAAGGAAGTGCTAATGAAGTGTGTCTCGCCACTTAATTGAGTGCTCACGAAGTGTGCACGAAGCGTCAACGAAGAGAACACTTCGTTAACACTTCGAATACACTTCGATGACACTTCGTTACGTGTACACACCTCGTCACCGCTTCGCTTACACTTCGTTGACAC
>NW_026267467.1:176877-183363 GCF_000697945.3 Frankliniella occidentalis
AGGTTATTTTGAACATGACAGGCATTTTCTACTTAAAAACGAATTATTCCTTTGGATAGAAGAAACTATGACGTTTCATTTGGTATGTTGCCGTCAAACTAGAGGGAAATATTTTAAAATCCAGTGTGCATTTATTACCCACTTGTGAGGTGCGCATTTATTACCCGACCTGACCCTAGTTTGCGACTGCCTTGTGACGGAGGAAACAGTTCGGCAGCAATATGACTAGTGTTCATAAAGATATTGACCGACCCGCCAAACGGCACGATTCGAACGCACCGCTGCCCGCGCGGCCGCTTCGACCGCTCTCCTGCCTGCCCGGCCAGCTCGGGTCGCGGCCAAGCGACGCGACGGGTGAAGCCGACCTGTGAATCAGTGATGGAGATTGGGAGATGAACGCAGCGCGGGATGTTTCAGTGGCGATTCTGTCGGACTCTTCGTACTCCCCCCCCCCCTCCGACTTCCCTAACCTTTCCCACTTCCATCTGGCCCAATATTTACGCCTGGTATCCGTAAAATCATGGTAGGCTTGATCCAAAGCCAAAAGAAAGGTCATACGCTTCAAAAACGACTGCCCTCTATTAACTGTCGCAGTGACATTTCGTGCACCAGTTATTGGACAACCCCCTCTTACTGAGAATGGCAACCAATTTAGAGCCAACGACACAGCGGCCGGGCCAACACTGGCGGATCTGGGAAGGGACCGGAAGGGACGGTCATCACTGGCGGATCTGCTTTTCGGCTGATCTGCACAGTCAACTTTGGAGGCCTCTCGCTCATCGTACGCATGTCGTACAGTATTGAATGATGCCTCAATGCAATGTTTATCTCCTCGTGATTGAACTTTGACATCACTTAATACTACACAACATACCTACAACGAGCAATAGGCCTCCAAAGTTGACTGTTCAGATCAGTCGAAAGGCAGATCCGCCTGTGATGACCGTCTCTTCCCAGATCCGCTCGGGTAGCTCGGACACGCGGAGAGGAGAATTTGTTGATACACTCTTATGTCCTGTTCCTGACTTTTCTGACCCCTGTTTGTAGTAACCCTGCTACTGACTCAGTGAGTTACTTACAAGAATATTCATAATACGTAACATAATAGCCAGTAATTCCCGTTGCATAAAAACTAATAAGTTTCCACTATGAAATAAATCAGTACAGGTCTGAGAGTGTAGCAGGAGGGAAAAAAGTTGTTGACAACAAATATCTCACCTCCACTGATTTGTCTTGCCGTTTTCGGACTTGTCCAGTCCCCTCTGTGAATGTCCAGGTTTCGTCCTGGAACAAGACCTCCTTTGGGTCTGGACCAGTATGGTTGGCATGGTACTTGCGCAGGAACGCTTAGCGCTTGAGAGCTATAGAGGGCTGCTCTTTTAGGAAACGCTGCCCTCTTCATTTCCCAAACCTGAACCCGAACTCAATCAGAACATTTCGTAGCGTTTCTGTGCCTCCATGGAAGTCAATAGCTCGGTCACTGAAAGAAGAAAGAACAAATGTAATTATCTATGAAAATAATTACATAACCGAATCCTCTCCAAACCGATTAGAGAGGGAACTTTTCCTCTGCAAATCAAAAGCAATAACAATAATTAGTATGCTGGTATAAAAGGATACACTCCCAGTCCTCTTTACTGCTTATTTGTCAAGGGGTAGATAACTCCCCTGCGAAGTGTACGACCCTCATCCTGTCCAATTCAAACCAAATAAAAAACAATTCCATTCATTCAGTCTAATTAAACCCGATTTCAATTTAATTCAAGCTAGTTCAAATTCAATTTCTGAAATTTGTACAAATCAAAAGTTATCTACCCCTCATTACTTGTTTTCTTGTTTCTGTCAGTATTCCTGCCTGCTTACTGACAACGTTTTTCACCAGGTGTTGTATGCCAAATATCTTAATTTGAACAAAATAAGTTTAATGTGAAATGATTTGCTTTACTCTTTCTGTGGAATTCACAGATGACTCCGCGAATTGCATCTTTTGTAAAATTACTTAGCTCTCTTTAAGCTTTTTCTCTTCCAATTTTTTCCTGGGGTAGTCATAACGACATCCATATTGGAGCTCATTTGTAATATGTTTTGCTTTTAATCAATGGCACTTTTCTAGCTTGTTCTGTCAAACCCTGTTCAAGGGCAGTTGACAATTTAAGCAACAATATTTTATTGACACACTATGGTAGTTAAAGAAAATCCTTCTTCAGAAGAAAGTCTAGAACATTGTGGTAGACAATCAAGGGAGAAATTGTGCTTCTGTATGAATTTGGTACTCACTTTTCCAAACCAGTCTGTTACCACCTGTGTTGTGACAGGTGACAGCTCTGACAACAGAGAGAGAGAGAGAGAGAGAGAGAGAGAGAGAGAGAGAGAGATTGAGATTTGATTTGATTAATTGTGCAAAAGAATGGTACATTAGGGCTAGAAGCCCCATTAGGTTGTACCAATTATAAGGTACATACAGAAAACAATAGCACAGCCAGTCAGAGGTTTTTTACACAGGGTTCCAGTGGAAAGTTCAAAGATTGCAAATATTGATGAAAAACAGCAAGTAATAGCATAAAGAGTAGTTAACAGTGCGACTTTTGTGTCATGCGCTTTAACTCTGAGAGTATTCGCTGAGTGTCTATTTTGTCTATTGTGAACTTGGCTCATAAAAGTAAGCAAAATTGCCATATACAAAGGCTGATCAAAAGTTAAAACTTTGAACACTAACTGCAGCATAGCACACTTCCTTTTTTTTCGAGATTGAGCCAATGAGTTCGACACAGGAACGGAGAAATTCTTGCATTGAGAGAGAGAGTGAGAGAGAGAGAGAGAGAGAGAGAGAAAGAGAGAATGAACAGCTGGTCCTCAGTTCTGCTGAAAAATAGATCAATTAACATTTTGGTGAAATATTTGTTTATAGGATGTGAATGACATTCTCATTGCTGACATGGAACTGTTTGATTTTTATTTCAGTGCCTATTATTGTAATGTGAAGAAGAAAACTGCAATTTGTTTCTCATCACATTTATGTCAACATTATTTTATTATGCAGTTTTATATTCTGACGGCCGAGTCAAATCTTGGTGTGAATAGGGAGAACCCGAATCCAGGGCCGAAGCGGAGCGGCAGCGGACGGTAGGTGGCGTTAGATGAGCGGTGAGGGAGCCCGAGCCAGGCGCCAATCGGTAGCTTCAGTCTGCAGGCCCGACTGTACAGTCCTTCTTCTCCGAGGGACGGAGCGAGGCGGCGCTGCGCGGTGACGAGCGATCGCCCAGCCGCTGCTGCGGCTCGGCGCTACTGATGCCGAACTGGGAGGGGCGCCGCACGCCGCCCGCAGGCGGCTCGGGCTGGCCAGGTGGGCTGGGTGCCCCTTGCAGCGCTGTGAAAAGAACCTATAAGTCATTATATGTATTTCGAGTTAGCTCCTTGCACAGAAGGAAAGACTAAAACAGGACGACACAACGACTGCACCCCACTTTTCTGCTTTGAAAATGAATAAACAAATAACAAGCACAGTTTTCAGCTTGTATTATTTTATCAGACAGTCTTAAAACTGGTCTTTTGGCCATTGTTTTAAGTTCATCGACCTCTAGCTCTGAAACGATTGAAGATGTGGCAATTCCAAGGACTGATACTGATTCAGAATATGCCGTTCGGATATTACTGCCCCTGTCATTTTTCGATTTGTGGTCTTCTTGTACGTCTTTATGTACAGGTTGGTCATTTTGGGAGTATTTTCGTCGAGAAAGCACGTCTAGCGCCTAAACGACCGCCGGCAGGCCAAGCAAGCCCGACCCCTGCCAAACGGAGTTGCTGGCGCAGCGTAGCGGAGTTAGCAACTCAGTTTGGCGGAAGGGTGGGCCTGCTTGTTTGTTTACCGTCAAAGTGTCAAATTTCGGACAAATTTGATCGTGTTTCCTCAATATTTCTAAAACCGGTAGGGGTATAAAAAATTCCAGCGGATTCTAGAAACTAGGCGCCAAGAGACATATTTTCCATCTGGAGAGGAAATTTTCTTTGCGCCAGTTCACCTGCACAAGCCTCTGAAACCCCGTCCGGCTTTAAACCCGAAGTCGGGGCAATTCCAGACAGTCCCTATTTATGCTATTAAATGGCAGTAGAACAGGTCGATATGCCAATACTGCACTGCACGTGCGTGCCAGTACACACCAACTTAACCGGTAACTGCGGAACCAGAGCGATATTGAAATTTTCGAGGCAAAATTGGTCCATTTCAGAAGTTAAGAAACTTTTGCAAAAGTCAGCGCTATTTTTGTAGAAGGACATTGGTTTCGCAAAATACGCCATAAGAATGTGTACAACAATCTTGACCTCACAGGACTTTGTCAAAATTGAAAATTAAGTGCATTTTTAACTAAGATTTGTAAGTGAGAGATCGAGTGAAATACCATACAGTCAAAATTACGCGCTCAAGTCCGCCTGATATTAAAAAATTTCGACTCCAGCGTAGTGACGTTAAAGCTGTATCTAGTGACCGTGGCTAGCATTGGTGCTATGCGGCACACGCATTGTAGTACCGCTTCACAGTGTATGTACTAGTCGGGTCCTATTATTCAAGTTGCACTTCTCTGGGCGGCTCTAAGATGCACAGCAAACATATTCCCGTGAAGTTCCCGGTTGTTTGCGGAAAAATTCCCGGTTTTCTCTGGCGCATGCGCAGAACACAAGTTGCCGAATTTTCGTGTTTTACTAATTTCGTCTGTTTGATGATTTGTGAGCCTTGGAGGTAGAAATGAAGTAGGTCCGTTCTCAGAATTGTTTTAAAACTAGTTTGCCGTCGAAATTCCATCAAATGCGCGTTTTTTTCCTCAAAAGTTCCTGCATAACCTAAAAAAATGAGGCGGGAAAAGCACACTAGGAAGTGCTTTCCGAAATTAACCAGGGGACTTCACGGAAAACTGTTTGCTGTGATGTGAAACTACTAATTATTTGAATCTCCAGAGCCTCCAGGAAAAGTACATGTCTAAATTATGAACCTACATTGTGTAATTTGCTGTAAAAATGCAAAAAAGCAGTTTCCGGATTTACCCTGCTGGTCCGGAATTAGACACTTTGACGGTAAGGTTTAAATGAAAAGTTTGGTGACAGACATGTCAACCCGTACAAAATTGGGCAAAAGCAATTCCTAGTCTTAAATATCTTTCGGCAAGCAAACTCTTTTATCAGAGTCAGATGACAGCAATTAAAAAATCACTTGAAGACGTGAAGCTCCTCGAAAAAGAAATAGAAGACACCGACAAGCTACTTAAGCAAATGAGTACTGCTTTTAGTAGCCACTTTGAACAGAAGTTGTCAACTATGGCGGTGAAGGCGGTTTCAATTAAAAATAGCATAAAGGATATAAAAAAAAATTTCACCTTGCTTTCTGATCTTGATTTTAAGCCATCAGATCATTGATTGTTTTCGGCAGCATTAACAAAAAGTATGTTTGCCATTGACATTGTTTAATTTGATATATTTCAATTTCTAAAATTGGTCTTCCTCAACTCTTTCCTCCCTTGCTCTGATTGGCTGACACCGACGAAGTTGATGAACTGCCCGCAAGCTAGAGAAGCCGAACGCGCAAGCTTTTGCCGAGATCTGAAGCCCGAGCGGTTTCGGGTCGAGCCTGGGCTCGGCTCGAAACGTTCGCACGAGCCGAGCCGAGCCCTGGCCCAGCGAGCACGTCGAGCTCATCGGGCCGATTCGGGCTCGTGTAGGCTCGAGCTTGCACGACGGCGTGCGGCGGGGTGGAGTGGAGTAGCTGATGCACATCAAATCACGCCGGCCGTGTGGCTAGAGGAAGGGGACGGGTGAGAATCCATGGCTAAAAAGCGACTGCCCGTGCAACAAAATCCGATCTGCAAATTGTGACGTCATTCCGCCCCGTTAATATCCCCCCCCCCCTTCCTCTCACCTATCAACGACTGGTGAGAGTAGGTGAAGGGTTATGAGGTCACATTTTGCAGATCGAATTTTGTTGCAAAAGGCTTTGGCGTAAAAGTCGCTCTATGCAGGGAGTCGCTCAGTATACCGTTTACCGAACAATCCATGACATTTCTTTTAACATTTAGTACTACAATTTAAGTTCACATCAAATTTGTAACGTCAAAGGTTTGTGAAATAATGCCGTAAAGATCCAATATTAATATCTAAGGTACTGCCACCAGTTAATCTGATGAAACCGTGGGGATGTACCTCATGCCAGCGCCCCCACTCTCCTGCTACGTCGCTCAGCTAAACATTTCGCAACACTTCACTTTACTCCCCTCCCGGTCATTCGGGCTTTCTGGCTCGGCCAGGCTCGTTCGGGCTCGGCTCTGTGCGTTCGCTCGGGTCCGAGCTCGAGCAGGCCCGGCACCGCTGGCTTCCCCCTCCCTGCAGCAGCGCTCTAGCCCGGCGTGGCCAGGCGTAGCTCAAGCGACAGCCGGCCCGAAAGCTCGTTTGTTCAGCTTCTCAAACCTCAAGCGCGGTCGACCCCTAGTGTCGGGTCCGATT
>NW_026267467.1:186917-190597 GCF_000697945.3 Frankliniella occidentalis
TGAGGAAGTTGCCCGATAAGAGGAACAAAAAGAAGGTAGCGCTGAGGAGGTGGCGTGGCGTAGCGCCGTCCCTAAACAAAGCAGAACGCGTGCGATCATATTGTGTTTTGTCGCAAGTGGATGCATCCACATGTGTGATCATAAATCAAGTTTTGTTGAATTTCTAAAGAAAAATTGGGTCCATACTAGACCGGCGTAACAATCTAGTGTCAAAAAGTGCTTCTGTAAAGTTTGGCTTCGGAAAAGTTAGTTTATACAATCTTCTAAACCGTCCCGGTGTCGTTGTTTAGGTTAGTGTACGCGGACATATCGCATTGGTACAATTTTTACTCAATGATAAAGACTCAACTGTCGTAATAAACTTTCGTATAGCTGGTACCAAGTTGCTTGATGCATAGGCCTTTCTAAACTGTTTGAAATCTAACGACACGCTTCCTAACCTCTGCTAGACTGTCGCTCATCTTCTGCTTTGTTTAGGGACGGCGCTACGCCACGCCACCTCCTCAGTGCTACCTTCTTCTTGTTCCTCTTATCGGGCAACTTCCTCATACACTTCGATGACACTTCGTCACGAGTACACACCTCGTCACCGCTTCGCTTACACTTCGTTGACACTTCATTTTTGTCAGGGATCTCACGAAACACTGTTACGCTGCGACGCGCCTGGCATACATCTACCTAGGCCTGCGGCGCTGACACCCGAGTCGGGCAAAAGGCAGAGTCGTAGATGGGCCTTCGGCTCCAAAGGACACAAATGTTACCCCCAGGAATTTATTTTGACGAGTTGCCCCACCAGAGTCCATCAAATGTCTGAGAAACAACATTGATATATAAAAAGGGGTCATTTTCAAGTGGAAATCGCCCTCTGGCGCCTCAACGGTTAGAGATAGAGCCAAACGGACGAAATTTTCGCCCGAAGAGCTCTAATTTGATGAGTTACCCTTTAGAAAACATTAAAAAAATGTTTTTAAAAAATGTCATTTTGGGGACCAGTGGTTTTTGATTTTTTTTAAATCCAATTTTTGAGCTAGAATGCTCTTCTTCGAACTTGATCTGTCTTTGATTGACACAAAACGACCCTAAAAATCCCAGGTCGCTGGCTCAATTCGTTCTCGAGTTATCGTGATGATAGACAGACAGACACACAGACAGACAGACGCGAAACTTTTTGATCATCACTGGAGTAATAGGCTTCGCTATTGCTCAGCCAACAAAAGCAAAAATACACTTTGATAATCTGGTCATCAATATTGACAGAAATACCCTGTTCTAAAAAAAGTAAGCTCTTCGATGGCCCTGGCAAATGTGATATTATCGCCAAATTCCTCGCGATATTTTGACTGAAACACAGTAAACAAGAACATGTTTCCCACAGCAGACTGAAATTCAGGGGGCAAGTAAGGTATGGTCACACATAGAGAGCCTACTGAGTGTTCAGTGTGATAAGAACCTTACGCGTTGTCAGGCACAGAATCGTCAAACTCTAGGTGAAGGGGTAAAACAATTTTTCCATCAGCCATAAACGGTGCACTAACATTATAGACTACAAGGACCCTTGCACAAAGTTTGTCTTTTCCAATAGGGTATTTCGGGTAAGTGGAGCGGCGGAAACGGAACCGGCCAGTTCACCGCTGGTTGCATCTCTGCTGCTGATGCGCGGGGGAGAGGGGGAGGCAGCGGGGCTTGGCAGAGTCTACTGCGCATGCGCAGTTCGCAGGCTGAGACGGATCCAGTAGCCGCTCGGCCGTTCCGTTTCCGCTGGTTCGCTTACCCGAAATACCCTATTATTTTCATTTTCAAGAGCCTCCATGTAACCTAAGATAGCACTAGCTATATGTACGCCAGACCACGTCTTTCGTAACAGGCTTCGCGATATCTCACGAAACACTGTTACGCTGCGACGCGCCTGGCGCACATATAGCTAGGCCTGCGGCGCTGACACCCGAGACGAGCAAATGGGAGGGTATAGGAGAACAGGGCCATCCGGGCCCGAAATTTGACATACTGAAACCATTAGTAGAGGTCTCATTACACTAAAATTAAGGATATGAAACTTCTGCTGTTCGGTAACGGTTTTCATTAAGAGTTCGAATTTTGACAGATTGTTATGTAAAAATCAACGTTTTAGTTGTACTATATAATCTAGGGACCCTTAAACCCAAAAGAGGGTATGGTTCGACCCTTGATGTGTGGTTGAAGTATTTCTCCCTTTACAATTCTGTGACATGAAGCCTTTTTTACGATTTAATAGAACATTTTGTCTTTTTCACGTTGTTTTCGCCAAAAAATGAACCATGGCGCCAAAACGGTACTAGATAGAGCAAAACGGACGAAATTTTTGCTCTAAGGGCTCTACTTTCACGATTTACCTCTTAGGAGCCCATAAAAATATTTGAAAAAATAGATATTTTACAACCTTTGGTTTTTGATTTTTTGAAAAGTCAATTTTTGAGCTAGAATGCTCATCTTCGAACTCGATCTGTCTCTTTATGATACAAAACGACCCTGAAATTCCTAGATCGCTCTCTCAATTCATTTTCGAGTTATCGTGCGGACAGACAGACAAACAAACAAACAGAATGAAACCTTTTCGGTCAGTGGGGTAATGAGCTTCGCTAATCGCTCAGCCAAAAGGAATAGCTATTTCTGTTTCTTTCTCGCATTTTAGCTTTACCGGAACGCTTTATTTTTGGCTAGGCGATCAGCGAAGCCTATTACTCCAGTGATGATCAAAATGTTTCGCGTCTGGCTCGTTTGGCTCTATCGCTAACCATTGAGGCAAACGAGAGAGTTTCCCACACGGAAATGACCCTAAATCATCTGAATGTTTTTCTCAGATATTTCATGGTTCTGATGGGTCAACTCGTCAAAATAATTGGCTGAGCGATCAGCGAAGCCTATTACTTCGTCTGTTCGAAAAAAACTTTGTCTGTCTGTCTATCTGTCTGTCCGCGCGATAACTTAGCGCCGCAGGCATAGCTGTATATGCGCCAGGCGCGTCGCAGCGTAACAGTGTTTCGTGAGATATCGCGAAGCCTGTTACACGAGGTGTGGTCTGGCGTACATATAGCTAGTTTTGCATCTGCTGAACGCGAGCAACGGCAAAGAAACAGAAACGTTCTTATTTTCGTACAGATGGCAAGCTAGAGTGAGAGTCTGGCAACGGAGTAAACTGTAATGGGGGGAAGGTGGGCTGAGCTTCGTCTAGACCGTCTAGCTGGGGTCTAGGACTGTGTCCGAATGAAGCATTCCCGTAAAGCTAAGCTGCAGAAGAATGCAGAGGACAAGAAAACGGAAGTAACCATGTTAAACCATAGTGATTTCCGTTTTCTTTTTCTTGGCATTCTTCTGCATTTCAGCTTTCCCGGAATGCTTTATTCTCTTATGACTCGACACGAGTTGTGTCGAGGAGTGGAGTGGATTAGTGTCGAGTGAGTTGTAATCGGCTGGTTTGGCGGCTCACGCTACTTCGACATTACGTTCGAAGTGTTGGCCAACGGCGGTAGGCCAACGGGAGGTCAGCTTTTTCAGATGGTGGTATTGTACACCATTTTTTGCCACAGGGAACAAGAAAACGTAAGTCACATTGTACTAGGTAGATGTACGCCAGACCACGTCTCGCGTAACAGGCTTCGCGATATCTCACGAAACACTGTTACGCTGCGACGCGCCTGGCATAC
>NW_026267467.1:194320-197106 GCF_000697945.3 Frankliniella occidentalis
CACTTTGCCGCTTGCTCGGTTGTTCCAACATCTCGTCTCTAGCGTCCTGCGCCCCGCGCTCGCGCCCGCCTCTGCGCCCCCGCCCCCGCGTCCCTGTCCCCGCGTCCGCGCGCCCCGCGCCCCACCCTGCGCACCACCCCGTGCGCGGCCCCGCGCTTTGCCCGCGTGGCTTGCGCCTTGTCTCCCGCGTGCCCTCTCTGAACTGTATCATATCGTAAACGAGCCATTTTTCAAAATAAATCTAATAGAATTGTGCATCTTGTTCTCAAAGCTGCCAAACAAAAGAAACGTCTCAAGGGGCTGGACTTCGCTTCGTTGAAGTGGTTGGCGGAGTTCTTAGCGCCCTTCAGGACAGCTACAACCGCCCTGGGAGGGCAATTGTACCCCTCACTGCCCCTCGTTGTGCCCTTCACATGCCAGCTACTAGAGCACTGCGAGGCTCAATTGGTCGATCAACCAGGGGAGGAGGCCATCAGGAAACGCGCGCTCCAGAAAGTAGAAGCTAAACTTCAGCCTTCTATGAAGCACAAAATGGCCACATTCTTGGTTCCGGGTTGGCGGCACCTGCCTATGCTTAAAGAAGAATAACGGACTGAGGTAATTTTTATCGCATTCAATTTACGATAACATGCAATTTGGCTCAATTTAATGACGAATTTATTTTGTCTAGGTGTATGATCACGTCCGCTCCCTACTGGGAGGTGAACGCGGGAAAGTCGACAGCCCGGACGTCCCTGCTGCTGACCCCGTACTCGCCGCGACGCCGCCTCCCCAGAAACGGGCGCGTGTGAGTGCCACGTTAGCTAAGTGGAAGGCACCGAGCGCGGCTCAAAAGGATGAAGTGACGACTTACCTGGAACAGGCTCCAAGTGTGGACGTGGAGGACATGTACACATACTGGAGATCGGAGGTACGTTTTTACTCATCAGTATGTATCATTAACGTGACCCCTATCGCGAGTAAACAAAAAAATCCCTTTTCTTGCAGCTGCAGCCTATCACCGGGGTCTTCCAGTCTTCGGCAAAAGTTGCTCATAGACTAATGGGGATGCCTGCAACTAGTGCGGCAAGTAAGAGGAGTTTCAGCAGGGCAGGGTTTCTTATAAATTGTAGGAGGAATAGGCTGGCTCCACGTACTATTGACAACATTCTCTTCCTCAATAGCTACTTGACAAATAAAATGCGAAAGTAAGAGGTCTGTTTCGTTCATTACCTATGTCATTCACACAAAAGCCAAAATCCACAGAAAACATGCGGGTAAAATTAAATGAGGCAAAGCGCCGGGTTAATAGGCAACACGTTAAGCCGCCCTAAGTGTAGTGTTGCCTACATGCTCGGCGCGGCTGGCGGCCGGCCCTGCCGCCTTCGGACCCCCCCCCCCCCCCCTCCCACCAGGCGGCCAAGCGGACGAGGCGAGCGAGGTGGCTGCGGCGCAGCGCGTCGGGTGAGATCCGCACCCGACGTGCCCGGCTTGCCCGGACCCGGGCAAGGTGACAATGCCTACCGCTGCTCGGGTCGGGTGAGCCAGCCAGCGCGCGTCGGGTAAGCGCGCCGAGCTTTAACCGACCGATTGCAAACTCTACCCTGATTCCTGATTTATAACAATACGTATCATGATTAGTGACCCGTATTACGTTTGCACACAATTCTCCGTTACACATGGACAGCACATCTGTCAGGAAGTGAGTGTGTGTGAAACGCCTCCTGAAAGTAGGCAACTCGCTGCACAGCACGGGCCTTGAGAGTGGCATGTGCCATACATGGCACAATTGGCTGTAACCCCCTGTGTAGGGTGCGACAGCTACCGGTCAAATTGCTATTTATTTTCATGCGGCTGGTGCCTGGGTGCGGGTTGACCACTATGAGGTTCCGGCCTCCCGAATAGAAGCTAGGTTCTTGTTGCTCCGGCTGGAATACCCCCAATGACTTTCTGCCTGTATAAGCCTGTAACCCAAACCATAATAAGAAAGGGGTTTTGGCGCGATATCGAAACGATAACGTTCCGTCAGCGTATGTCGTAAATTGTATCGTTAACGATAAAAACGAACCTGATTTCGATACATATTTGACATGCGATGTCGAAACAATATCCTATCGGTATTAAATACCGATACCGGTATTAAGGAGGCATCCTAGTGTAGCGGGCTCAAAAAATGGAAAAAATATTTTGGTCTCAAAAAATCCCTTATGGTCTCTAGATTACAGCCCACTTTGTACGGTGCGTCAATTCGAATTCTCCTGCGTGAAGCAGTACGCAGCGCTCCGTCGGCACCCCAAAACTTGAATGGTGTTTTTCTCGAAACGCCTTTTTAGGCCCCTAAAGGGGGCCTTCCTGCTCGCGTGCGAGCGCTTTTTAGGCCCCCCCAAGGGGGCCTTCCTGCTCGCGTGCGAGTGCTTTTTAGGCCCCCGATTAAGGGTGCCTATTGCTTTCGCCCGAAAGTTTATTCTTGACGATGGCCCCTTATGGCAGAGCCAATCGTGCCCAAGCGAATTTAATGAAATTTGAATAAAAAAATACTTCAGAAAATTAGAATTTTTTTGAGATAAGTTTAATGCAATTTTGTCTGATAAAATTTGAGAAATTTGAGTTTGCATCCACTCGTTTCCATGGAAATGACGAGCTGAGCTGCAGGCCGAGTCGAGCCAGATAAATTTCGGCCAATCACACATTTGCGCGGGAAAGTTCGACCAATGGAATCGGTCGCCTGTTGCTTTGTACAACCCTACCCAAAAATTATTTGACCCTGGCGTCGATTCGGTGGTCACGTTTAAATAATGACAACTGGC
>NW_026267467.1:197156-200380 GCF_000697945.3 Frankliniella occidentalis
TTGAAGACGTGAAGCTCCTCGAAAAAGAAATAGAAGACACCGACAAGCTACTTAAGCAAATGAGTACTGCTTTTAGTAGCCACTTTGAACAGAAGTTGTCAACTATGGCGGTGAAGGCGGTTTCAATTAAAAATAGCATAAAGGATATAAAAAAAAATTTCACCTTGCTTTCTGATCTTGATTTTAAGCCATCAGATCATTGATTGTTTTCGGCAGCATTAACAAAAAGTATGTTTGCCATTGACATTGTTTAATTTGATATATTTCAATTTCTAAAATTGGTCTTCCTCAACTCTTTCCTCCCTTGCTCTGATTGGCTGACACCGACGAAGTTGATGAACTGCCCGCAAGCTAGAGAAGCCGAACGCGCAAGCTTTTGCCGAGATCTGAAGCCCGAGCGGTTTCGGGTCGAGCCTGGGCTCGGCTCGAAACGTTCGCACGAGCCGAGCCGAGCCCTGGCCCAGCGAGCACGTCGAGCTCATCGGGCCGATTCGGGCTCGTGTAGGCTCGAGCTTGCACGACGGCGTGCGGCGGGGTGGAGTGGAGTAGCTGATGCACATCAAATCACGCCGGCCGTGTGGCTAGAGGAAGGGGACGGGTGAGAATCCATGGCTAAAAAGCGACTGCCCGTGCAACAAAATCCGATCTGCAAATTGTGACGTCATTCCGCCCCGTTAATATCCCCCCCCCCCTTCCTCTCACCTATCAACGACTGGTGAGAGTAGGTGAAGGGTTATGAGGTCACATTTTGCAGATCGAATTTTGTTGCAAAAGGCTTTGGCGTAAAAGTCGCTCTATGCAGGGAGTCGCTCAGTATACCGTTTACCGAACAATCCATGACATTTCTTTTAACATTTAGTACTACAATTTAAGTTCACATCAAATTTGTAACGTCAAAGGTTTGTGAAATAATGCCGTAAAGATCCAATATTAATATCTAAGGTACTGCCACCAGTTAATCTGATGAAACCGTGGGGATGTACCTCATGCCAGCGCCCCCACTCTCCTGCTACGTCGCTCAGCTAAACATTTCGCAACACTTCACTTTACTCCCCTCCCGGTCATTCGGGCTTTCTGGCTCGGCCAGGCTCGTTCGGGCTCGGCTCTGTGCGTTCGCTCGGGTCCGAGCTCGAGCAGGCCCGGCACCGCTGGCTTCCCCCTCCCTGCAGCAGCGCTCTAGCCCGGCGTGGCCAGGCGTAGCTCAAGCGACAGCCGGCCCGAAAGCTCGTTTGTTCAGCTTCTCAAACCTCAAGCGCGGTCGACCCCTAGTGTCGGGTCCGATTGCTTCGTCGGCATCGGCCAATGAACGCCCAGGAGGAAAGAGTTCAGGAAGAACTCTTGTTTCTTTGGATCCGGTTTGCGTCACGTGATATACCCTATTAAACGTTCTGGTAAACCTGAAATGTAGAAGATACAGGGAACAAGAAAACGTAAGTCACATTGTACTAGGTAGATGTACGCCAGACCACGTCTCGCGTAACAGGCTTCGCGATATCCCTGACAAAAATGAAGTGTCAACAAAGTGGCAACGAAGTGTCAGGGAAGTGTTGAAACGAAGTGTTATCGAAGCTGCAATTGGCACTACGAAGTGTCAACGAAGTGTCAAAAGGAAGCTTCAACGAAGTGGCAACGAAGTGTTATCTAAGTGTGAAGGAAGTGTCAAGGAAGTATATATGCGAGGTGTTCACGAAGTGACAACGAGGCGTCAGGGAAGTGGTGGGAACCTTTGCTCAAGCCCCACCTCATTCACCAGAAAAAAGGCCCTTCAAATTAACACAAGCAAATCTATTATTTGATCTTTTTTTATTAGACATAACGGCTGATTATTGTCTTGCACTTTAGATTAAAATTGAATAAGGTGAGATGATTCAGAACTTTTAAGTAGTAAAATGTCCCTGAAACAAAACAAAAAACCAACAGTTAGTTCAATAAAATCTTTAAAAGATTAATGCGAGACTATAGGAAAGAGCAGAATTCTAAACTGTACTTACGGTACTACTGCTGTTTGTCTTCATCTACTTGCATCGTCTTGAAAATCACTTCCCATTATGTGCTAATAGAAGGGAGAAAGAAAACATCTGTATTAATAATTTGAAGGTAAAGGTATGGACATAAAGATATAACATACTAGCTTACCTTGCCTTATATAGTTTTCAGAATATTCAATATTTGAAGCAATGTAGTTGTTGATCCGCAAAACAAAATAGGACTGAAAATAGAGCAAATGCATTGCTAAGAAAAAGCGTTTTCAGGGGATGAACTCACACCTAAAGGTACAGTTTGAATTCAAATACAGCAGGTTACTTACAAAACTGAAATAGCACTATGCAGAGGCACTTAGTGTAGAAAAGCCATGGAATAATTTATATGTTCAAAACATCCATATTTTGGTGGTAAAATACACGGCTTCCTGTAATGCGTGGAGAAAAAGTGTTAGAAAAAATGTACTTGATAGTAAGGAAATGGGGAATGTAGGAAAGGCAAACTTACTGAGGTTATGTTTTCGTCCCGTGAACAGGCCAAATGGTTTGTACTCGTTTGTGCTGCAATTCGCGCTCAACGAGCATGGTGGTTTGCTCTTGAACCATTTAGTTAACTGTAGGAACACTATTTTAAACTAGAAAGAGTCGTATAACCATAAATGTACAATAAAATAAGATTATTGTACCCGGCTACTATGTTTCCACTCCGAGAGGCGCGGTGCTTGTAAACAACAGCAACGAAAATGAGCTGCAGCCGAGCCACTCTTCAGGAAAGTAAAGTAGTGTAACCTTTTTTCAGTTCTTGAGTCAATAACTTGGAATGAAACATTCCCTTCGGATTTTATCAAATATTTAACTAAGGACAGTACTCTAAACAAACCTGTCAGGGTACCAATTCACTACTAAATGATGTTTGAAATAATACTGCTGGTTGGCAACAGTGCCTCGAACGCCAGAAGCACCGCGAACATTCAAAATAAATTGTTTCTTTCCCTGTTTAAATTTCATGTTGGTTAGACATGTTATTTAGACATGTTACTTTAAAACAGCTCATGTTGAGAAGTTTACTGGAAAGGGATATTTTCTTAAGCTATGCCCCAAGTTTACTGCCTACTGGCATTACACTTTTGTGGTAGATTATTTATCAAATCTCAAATAGTTTCCAGCAGTATATTTTTGACTGGATATGGTCCTATTCTAAAAACAACTGTTATTGGTGCTTTTACATAAGTTTATAATGGT
>NW_026267467.1:205881-215130 GCF_000697945.3 Frankliniella occidentalis
ATTTTAAGTGTCAATGTATAATTTACAATACGTCTAAAGTTTTTTTATGTATGAAAAAATTATCAGTGATCTCTTAATCTGTTAGTAATATTTTTGAAGAGTTCACGTTCCTTGTCGTGAATGTTATGGCGGTGTTCACTCAAGCAAGCTAGCTTGGCGAACGATCATCTTTCTAAACTTTAAAATATTTCTAATAGACATTTTGTTTAGAATTTTAAGTGCACAGGAAATTAACCAACGTAAATATGACGATTTTCAGTTGACCATTGAATTATTCTGATCCACATAACTTTCTTAGATATTTGGCTGCAGTGTACAGAAAAATCAGCAGCTAATGTAATGAATCGTTTTAGTATTATTATGCCAATTTGTTCACATTAAAATCTAAGGGGGCCGTTAACGCGTTAGCGTTTGAATTTTTTTTATCTTTCTTGACAATTTTCGAGCTACAGTCACTTCTGTAATACAGATTTTGATAAAATTTTAACGGAAAATCAATCCAAAAATAAGATTTCATTTGACTGTAGCCTCATTAAAATCTGTCTGGCCAATTTTGAGAAATATTAAATTTTACATCAAAATCACCCCCACAATCGGAAAAATGCTGCCAAGCCAACAATGGTTCGCACTTCTATCATTCTTTCTGTCGATCCCTGCGGCTTACCTTTTGACTTAACAGTAAAACGTACGAGACGAAAGTTTAAGACCGAAAATTAAGCTTCCTAACGATATGTTCAAAATTTTCGTTCGCTGTTCGAGTCAAGAACGACATCAAGCTACCGAATAAGCTTTTAATCGATGCCATAAGATACTCCAATCACAACTTCTGCCGATTTAAAATCAAAGCTGCTAAGTTTGTTTGAAAATGGGCGTGGCTGCGACTGGGTAGAAAGGAGGCGTGGCTTCAAACAATGGTACCAACCTTTGCAAACCAACTCGCTTAATGTTTTTGGATAAATTGAGTGATGTACTCTCCTCACTAATACGTTCAACCCACCTTTTATAACCCTTTTTTAGGTTATTCATGTGCACTTCAGAGGTGGTTAAATGACATGTGTTCGGATAGTTGTGACAAAAAGTAAAAGTTAACATGGCCGGGGAATGCCCACAAAGCAGTTTCTATAAGGGGCTTGCCTCGTTGTTGGTTTTGTTATTGTGGTGACTTTTCAGAACAAAGAGCCACAACACTAGTCTCTTCTAACTTTCAACGCTCAATCTATTGAAGTGAATAATTGAATGATTATTTCTTCGTGTGCATACGACTGTTCGTTGAAACTTCAGGGGTCAATTAACGCGTAAGCGTTAGAATTATTTTTCTTCGGCCATTTTTATTAAGGTACCGCGACTTCTGTTATACAGATTTTGATAAAATGTTAACAAAAAATCAATCTAAAAATAAGATTTCATTTGACTATAGCCTCATTAAAATCTGTCTGGCCAATTTTGAGAAAATTAAAAGTAAACATCAAAATTATCACGAAAATCGGCAAAATGCTGCCAAGCCAACAATGGTTCGCACTTCTATCAGTTTTTCTGTCGATCTCTGCGGCTTACCTTTTCACTTAGCAGTAAAACGTATGAGACAAAAATTCAAGATCGAAAATTAAGCTTCCGAACGTTGTGTTCAAAAGTTTCCTTTGACTTTCCAGTCGCGAGCGACACCAAGCTGAATGATGTGCTACATTCCCGCTTATTATTCACGTCTTATTTTTAATTTCTAGTGCAGTTGGTGTTAATTTAAACAGGGTAATGTAAGCGAGCCGATTGTGCACCGTTCCTTAAGCTATCGAATAAGCTTTTTACCAACCCAGTAAGATATTCCAATCACGAATTCTACCGATTTATAATCAAAGCTGCACAGTTTGTTAAGAAATGGGCGTGGCTACGACAATCCCGGGTAGAAAGGAGGCGTGGCTTCTAACAATGGTACCAACCTTTCCAAACATACTCGCTTTATGTTTTTGGATAAATTGAGTGATGTACTCTCCTCACTTTTAATTCAACCCACCTCTAATAACCCTTTTTTAGCGTTTTCATGTGCACTTCCGAGGTGGTTAAATGACATGTGTTTAGATAGATAGTTGTAACTGAGTAAAAGTTGGCTTTGCTGAGAATTGCCTACGGAGCAGTTTCTATAAGGCGCTTGCCTTGTTGGTTTTGTTATTGTAGTGACTTCAGAACGAAGAGCTACAACGCTAACCATCAAGTTTTGAAGACTTCCCTCGCTTCTAACTTTCAACGCTCAATCTATTGAAGTGAATAATTGAGTGATTAATTCTTCGTGTGCATACGATTGTTCGTTAAAACTTCAGGTGCCGATCAACGCGTTAGCGTTAGAATTTTTTTTTCTTTTTCGAAAAATCAGAATGCGACTCGAAAAAGGCAAGAAAGCAGACATTCTGCTGAAGAATCGAAAACACCATGTGACGGAGCAGTGGCGTAGCAAAGACAGACGATATTTACGTTGAAATTGTCGATTTAACGTCCGGGAAAGTACCCGTTCCTTGGTGGTATATTTCGTTGCACTCTTGCACCCAGTTCGGGTACGCGAACAACGTCAATTTCTCTACCAAGGTAGACGAGCGGTAGCGCCAAGAGCGGGGTCATGGGTATGCAGCAGCTGCATACCCGCGATCGCGAGAAAAACGGGGTTTAGTGTGATTAAAAGTTGAGGGAGAGAGGGAGTAAAGGGGGGTCTGGAAGGGGGCGTGCATACTTGTCCGCAAAAGGTCTTGCCGCCACTGGTGTCTTGTGCCCACGATTTGCAACGCTCGCAGGCTTCGTTCGTGCATTGCAGAAGGACCTTCGCACGTCAAATTTATCGTTTTCAAAAAATCTAGAGCCTGTTGAGTAATGTGTGGTGCAACGTAACACGTTTCACTTGTGTGCAGGTTAGATGTCTATTTCCGCGTTGCTCTAGAACATCACCAGGAGACAAAAGTGAAGTTTTAATCCTTAACATTTTGAACTGTAAAGTGTTTTTTTTTTTTTTTTTGGCTGAGCGATTAGCGAAGCCTATTACTCCACTGATGATCAAAAAGTTTCGCGTCTGTTTGTCTGTACGCACGATAACTCGAGAACGAATTGAGCTAGCGACCTGAAATTTTCAGGGTCGTTTTGTGACATAAAAAGACAGATCAAGTTCAAAGAAGAGCATTCTAGCTCAAAAATTGGATTTAAAAAAAATCAAAAACCACAGGTCCCAAAAGTGATGTTTTTAAAATTAATTTTTTACAGTTTTCGAAAGGGTAACGCATCAATGTAGAGCCCTTTAGTCGAAAATTTCGTCCGTTTGGCTCTATCTTTAGCCGTTTAGACATCAGGGGTAGTTTTCTACACAAAAATGACCGCAAAACACTGTAATGTTTTCCCTCAGATATTTCATGGTCTCCGGTGGGGTAACACGTCAAAATAAAACCGCAAGGAGCAAAATTTGTGACTTCTGGGGCCGAAGGCCTATTTACGACTCTGGCTTTTGCCCGACTCGGCATAGATGGATGTATGCCAGGCACGTCACAAAGTATTAGTGTATCGTAAGATATTGCGAAGCCTGTTACGCGAGACGTGGTCTGGCGTACATCGACCTAGTCTATTTTGAAAACCTGAAGAATCTTTTTTGCCAGGTCAGCCACAATCAGGCACCAGTGGTTGTTATGCACAAAATCCGGCATTACAAGTGTCCTCTGTTTAAGGTTAATATTGTTCAGTATGCTACTTTTTGACAATCTACCTGCCTTTGCCTCTTCTGATTTTTTTCATCTGACATTGAGATTGAGACCTTTTTCATTTTTTTAGGAATATACTTTTGTCTGAGAAGTATGCCATCGGTTCAAAAATTTCTTCTAAGCACAGGAGTAGGCTTATTTTATGGTGGCACATCATTAATAAAATGTGTACACTCCCATGCAAAAACAAACAAACATTTATCACATTGTTTTGTTGTACTTCACAAGCTGCTTCCTTTCTATCAGTAATTATAGCGAAATCATTGCGGACACGTCTGGAGTTATTTCAGAGTATGCCCAGAAGTATATTTAGCTTCTTCTGGGTCTAGTCTTATATATCTTTTCATAGGTGCGTCATTGGATCCATAAGCTAACATAGAAAACTTATAAGGAATTTTTCATAATTTGTATGTATTCTACAAACTGCGGCAAACACAGCCAAAGATGTCAGCGTAAAAAATAATGCTTCGTTTGTTGAGTTTTGATTACGAAGTAGACAGCAAACCTGACAAAAAGATGGTTCAGAGCGAGCCGTCACTCAAACGGGTCGAAAGCCCGTTTTCCGATGGAAGCTTTATTACTCCATGGAAAATTCTGAAGGGACACACACAGACAAATGCAATCTGTCTAACAAAAGGAATAAGTGCTTGAGGAATTAGCCTTGTGAAAAGTCTCCGATAGCTTACTTTTCCAATGGTCCTTTCTACATCTATCTTTGCATTTGCCATCTTTCGGGTAATCAGTGTATCTGGGCCACTGAACCTGGATTGAGTAGCTTTGTTGATAGGTGGTATAAATACAGTGACCAATCAATGTCTTATCTCTTTCTCCACCAGAAAGCCTCTTTCACCATAACACTATCACCTCTGGCTCCAGAAAGTCGGTGATCCCACACTTCAAAAATATTTCTTTATCAGCTGTTGACCCTTCAAATCTCTCACTTAAAAAGCTCACAGCACCACGAAGTGTAACAGCAATCGGGACCTTTACAGCGTTCGGTCCTTTGAAGTCGGAGAAACAGGTTCCATTTAGTGCAAAGTTAGAGGGGCGTTTGTTAAATCTTAATCTCACAACAGTCAACCACACATCTAACATTTGGAAAAGAGTTAAAACAAGCTGGTTTGGTGAGGGCCTGTTCAGCTGCTGAGGGGAACATGTAAGGGTTTTAGCCTACTCAGCTCCAAATACAAAGTTTAAAGTCCATGATTTGCACACTCGAGAAACAGTGCTGACACCGACCGACTTCTAAAAAGTAAGCCAACCACTTTTCAGTAAAGCCCGAGGTAAATCCTCTTCGAAGCCGTACAAGAAGGACAAATAATTTGCACTTTAGCGACACTAGCTTTTTCGTTGGCTTTTCGTACTTTGGAGTAGGCCTTTTATTGCGATATTTTAGGTATTTGAACAACTCATTGCTCACCAAATTTTCGAGGTGAGTGAATTGGGTATTGGTTAGGCCACAAAAATATTCAAATTGGACGTCTTGGCTGCACTGTTCATACGATATGCGAGCAGACATAAAATGTTCAGTTTGTGTGGCCTCAGAACACTGAAACAGAAAATTTTACTGACACAACGATGAATTTTAAACCACACATCAGAGAAAAATTTTCTGTAACTCTTACAAGTATTTTTCACATTGTAAGGATGAGACATAGGAAAACAAGTAGGGCGTACCATTTGAACTTCATCAGAATTTGTGAAACCTAGAGACTTGAGCTAAATTAAAGGCAATAGCAATTACAATAAGACTGTACATGTCCATCAGCAAAATGTTTGGAATGTTCAACAGCAAAATTAGACATAGTTCATGACAAGAGTCCAATGAAATTTTATAAGCCTGAACAATCACATCTGCCACCCCAGGTGGCGATTTACAAGGAGGAAGAAAAGTAATTCCTGTAATGGTGGTTTGAAAAGTAGCTGGAACCTGGATGAATAGAAAGTGGAGTGTTGAAGAAATAGATAAATTGTAAAAATTATAACAATGGAACTCATACTACATGCCAGATGTTCACATTTTTAGCCCGCTCTTTTGCTTAAAAGCTATATAAGTGGGCTTATTCCATCGCCCCTGTGTCTGTCCGTCTGTCCGTTTCCCAAGAAGGACGTGAGTAAGATGTCTGAAATTGTCAAGGTATTATTGTTGTCACTTCTTGACAACGAAACGATTGGTGCAAATCCTGGGGTATGAGGGGGTAAAAGAGAAATAGTGGTTGGTCCAAGAAGTGGCAATTTTTTTTATATGGTCTCGCGTTAACTCGGGTAAGTAGAGGCCTGTGTGCCAAAATTTCGTCCGTTTGGCTCTATCTCACACCGTTAAGACGCTAGAGGGAGTTTTTCTCACAAAAATGTCCCAAAAATAAATCTATTATTTTATGAAAATATTTGATGGTCTCAAAAGGGGTAAATCGTGAAAGAAGAACCCTCTGGGCTAAAATTTTGTTTGGGTTTCACTGTTTACTTTCAAAAGCGAATTTTAATTACCAAAAGGGAAAAAAACAGGACCTTTTTCATTTTTTTCAGGACTACTCTTTTGTCTGAGAAGTATGCCGTCGGTTCAAATATTTCTTCTTACCAGAGGAGTAGGCTTATTTTATGGTGGCACATCATTAATAAAATGTGTACACTCCCATGCAAAAACAAACAAACATTTATCTCATTGTTTTGTTGTACTTCACAAGCTGCTGCCTTTCTATCAGTAATTAAAGCGAAATCATTGCGGACACGTCTGGAGTTATTTCAGAGTATGCCTAGAAGTATATTTAGCTTCTTCTGGGTCTAGTCTTATATATCTTTTCATAGGTGCGTTATTGGATCCATAAGCTAACATAAAAATCTTAAAAGGGATTTTTCATAACTTGTATGTATGCTACAAACTGCATAAACACAGCCAAAGATGTTTAGTGTATAAAAATAATGCTTCGTTTGTTGAGTTTTGATTACGAAGTGGACACCAAAGGTAGATGACAAGAAGGTGGTTCAAAGCGACCCGTCACTCAAACGGGCCGAAAGCCCGTTTTCCGATGGAAGCTGCATCACACCATAAAAAATCAGAAGGGACGGGCCGGAGGCATGCCCTGGACGCCGCCGGCAGGCCAAGCTAGGCCCGCTCTCTGCCGAACCGATTTGCCGGTGGAGCCAAGCGGAGATGACAACTTGGTTTGGCGGAAAAGCGGGCTTAGCTTGATTGTTTTAACTGTTTTCAGCCCGCCCGTCTGCTTTGGAAAAACCAACCCAGCAGGATTAAGCAAACGACCTCGTGTCTGTCTGTGTGTGTGCCTGTCTGTCTGTTCCACTAGAAGGAGATGTGCTAGAGACTTCAAATTTTCAGGGGATTTCAAGGTTCACTTCCACAAAACAAAACGCCCACGGCAAATCCTGCCAACCACCCCTAAGGGGCTGAATGGGGGTATCGAAGGAAACAGAAAAGGCTAAAAGAGTTAGATTTTTTTTTACGATCTTCTATGGAGTAACTTCTGAAAGTAGAGCCCATCGGGCGAAAATGTCGTCCGTTTGGCTCTATCTCTAACTGTATAGGCGCTGGAGGGCCTTTTTTTGACGAAAATAAGCTAAAAATTGCTAGAGTAAACAATTAGTTGTAGAAGAAGGCCTAACAAGCATGCCCGCCCTTCCGCTAAACGAAGTTGCCAGCGAAGTTGCCAGCTCCGCTTCGCTCCGCCAGCAACTCCGGCAGGGTCCGGGCGTGCTTGGCCTGCTGGTTTCGATGGTCGGGCCTGCGGCCCGACCACTTCTGTCACGCGATTTACTGAAGAGCATGATCGAATGATGTAGCGGGCCTTCGGCCCGCTTAAGCCCGTCATCCTTGAATTTGCCCCGGAGACTCGAGAAAGGGATGTAACGGTGGAGCACCGCGACTACAACCCGTTTAAAAATGATCAGCCCCCGGAACAGCCCGGACGGGCGGGCTCTTTTCGGGTTAGTCCGAAGTACCTAGCGGGCAGCCCTGAAACACACCCCAGAATAACAGGGATGGGAAAGTTACTTTTACAAATGTAACCAGTTACAGTTGCAGTTATTCTTGCCAAAAATGTAACTAGTTTCCGTTACAGTTACTTTTTCTGAAAGACTGCCGTAACAGTTACAGTTACATTTTTTTGGCAAAAATTGTAACTAGTTACAGTTCAGGAAAATTTTGACAAAGGGGCGTATGTCCACAATTTGGTCAAATTGAGTTTTTTGGGGCATATGGTTCCTTATTATGTGTTACACATGCAGAACCACACGGCACATCAATATCTACAATAGGTCCTGAGATATACTAATAGCTCAATATGGCATATGCCCATCTAATATGTGACAAAGAGGCGAATGTCCCGAATAATTTTGACAAAGAGGCGAATGTCCACAGAACTTTTGACAAAGGGGCGTATGTCCAAGAACATTTTGACAGAGAGGCGTATGTCCAAGGAACACTTTGACAAAGAGGCGAATGTCCACAGAAATTTTGACAAAGAGGCGAATGTCCACATAAATATTGACAGAGTGGCGAATGTCAAAGAAACATGATTAGAATGCAACATTTGTTTATTCACCACCACAAAAGCTATGGTATGCATTATCAAAACCAGACAAAACACTACTCAGAACACAACACTCAACAGCAGCATAATATCAAACCAAAACAAGCTGATATCAAGACTTCAGAGTAAAATGTCCAATGGAGCCACTGACATGATTATTATTATTAACTAATATTGTGTTCCCATCATTTGCAAAGGGCCTATAGTTTTTGCCGTTCAACTCTTCGAGGTCTATTTTACTTATCTGGTAGAAATACAGTTTTTTGAGGTGGACTTCATAACCAACACAAAGTGCGACGCTTCCACAGACCCTACCTTTGAGTTCCCTGCGAGTTCTGACTGACAACCTTGGTGAATAAGATGATGAGGGTCGCTGCATAGAGTTCAATATTATCAGCACGTTTCTGATCAAAACACATTATTTCGTTTAGAATACTATGGCAAGAACAATGACTATGGAGCCAAAAAGCAGAAGCAGAACCGGTGGGTACGTCGACATGCTCACCAACCACGAGAAGAGGGAAGAGGAGAGGGGGAAGGGGTTCAATTTGTATTGTATGAGAAGTTTACTTCATTCACCGTATTATTTCTCATTGATGTTTATGTATAGCCTCACGCATGTTCCCTCTCTCTCTCTCATACGTTGTCTGCTTTGTTTACTGGTGTCTTTTCAGACTTACACTGAGAGATGTTTTCTTATAAACATTTATACGAATAACTGATTTAGCCGGGCAGGTAGTCTTTTTATTTCATCCGAAGTATTGGCACGTTGTCTTTGGCGTCACTGGTTACTTTATTCTATTGACTGTCAGGTGGCGACACGTCCGTGCACCACATTGTGTGTGCAGTGTGATCGCCCCAAGTGAGTACACCGTTCACTTCGTAGATTTATAATTACTCTTATAGCTATCTAAGCTTTCACGCGCGTTCGATCCTTCACGACCTCCTGTTCTCCCAGCTCTACTTTGGTCGCGTGCTAG
>NW_026267467.1:216735-217154 GCF_000697945.3 Frankliniella occidentalis
CCTTAAGCTGATAAAGCCTATATGTAAGCGAACTGCAAAACTGCAATTTAAGATGTTATTACCGTGCCACGGAAAGGTTGATGCTCCCAACATCTTGGCAATTTACAGACGTGACCAACATCACTATCATTTGATGGGTTTTTGGGAGTTGATGAAGCAACTAATCAAAGAAACAGTACAATTGTGAGATACATTATAATTTAATTGCCTCTACTGATGTCAAGACTAGGAAATAAAATTAACTTTAAACTGAGCAGGATCCTTTAGCGCTAAATGTTGCTCATCTAAATGATGGTCCATAACTGGCTTTGAAGTATCCCCACTAATTCTGAAATAGGATAGGAGTGTTAACTTAATGGATAGCTGACCATGACAATAACATTTGCTCAGCATTACAATACAATAGTGAAGCATCTGGT
>NW_026267467.1:217204-217854 GCF_000697945.3 Frankliniella occidentalis
AGGATAGGAGTGTTAACTTAATGGATAGCTGACCATGACAATAACATTTGCTCAGCATTACAATACAATAGTGAAGCATCTGGTCACTTCAGGATCCATCCTTCCGATATAAAATAAAGACATCAAAGCATTTGAAAAGATTCTTACCTCTCTAATGGACGATCCAGAGCTGCAGCAGCAGCTAGCTCAGCGGGTTCGTCAAATGTTTCGTCCAGGTCCACAAACTCATACTCCTTCAACGCGTTGTCAATCCTATAAGGGGAAAAAAAGTGTGGTATTGTTAACACTTCTAGAGACAGTTGGCAGATTTCACCACCAGTTTGAGCTATGCTTGAATGTTCATATGAATCAAAAGAAACTGTGACTCACAATTCAAAGGCAATCAGATGCACCTCCTTGGTTTTCAGAAGAATTTCCTTCTTGAACCTTCTTCTAGCGTCCTCAAGAACTGCTTCTGTAGCATTCTTCTGCAAAGAATGAGTTCAGTGGAAATTGTACAGTTGGTTCAGTCTTACACTCCACAGAAACAGTAACCTAACCGGACTTAACCTTGGTAATACAATGAAAAAAATGACAGGTAGGAAGTTGGTTTATGTTAAATGAATTGAAACAGCTAAATTTCACCATGTAATGAGGTAGTATTTAAGATT
>NW_026267467.1:222239-223977 GCF_000697945.3 Frankliniella occidentalis
CATGGTTTACTGGTTCCATAAATCTATGGTCAGAAATATCCATGGTTAAATTTATGTCCATGGCTCATGGACAGCCCCATGGTTTTTTTACCCAGGGAAGTAGGACCCATATGGTCACAATTTAAACCCAAGACGTCTCCTCTACACCCAGAAAAACGAAAAGTTGTCTCAACCATAGAGTTATGGTTGAGAGCCTTCTGACCATGTGATGGTTCAGGTAACTGTATACTGTCGTCATAACTATATCAATCATGCAAAACTGGGGGTTCTCATCGTTATCTCAACCATACGGTTTTGTTGGAACAAGTGTCACTAGCAGTTGATATACAACATTCCTGTAGTTAAAGTTGGTTGCGGCTTTAGTGTGTGTGATGGTGCGTCCGTAAACAAGCAATGACTGCAAAATAAAAATAAAGCAATTGGGAAAGTGTTCAATAATAAATGGTTTAGAGGAACTTTTAACACGTCTCGGATTGATATTTTCATTACATGACGATGATGTTTTATTGTTTAGAGGCATTCCGATTCCCGAGTAAACCCCTTCAAGTAGTGTGAGGTTATGATCATAGTATGAGTAAAACTTACAAAAATTTGTGTTGGCAATTTATGTGTATTTAAATTGGTGTGGTCTTTGACTTTGCAGCTTGTAATTAAAATGCCACCTTGAATAACATTTCTTGTCTAAATTATTTTCATCCAGGGGAGAGACAGGGGGGTGGGGTGTATTTTGATACAGCAATTTTACTAATATTATCATTTTGATTAAACATGCTATGTGCTTATGTTTTTCTTATTTGTATGTTCCTTTCAACCCTATAAAATCAAAATCAAGTTATCAAACTCACTCAGAACTACCACCACTTCTTAGCCGCTGACTAGCTTCGATAATCTTTGAGATAAACTTATTTTTATGGAGTGGTTGAAGTGAATGTGTTGTATTACTAAAAACAAGAATAACTGAATTTGAAATTCGTATCACACACTATTTCTTTTTAATTTCCACATGTTTACTCAGCTTTCAAGCCAATAAAATCAAATCCAATTCCTCAAACACACTCAGAAATGACATCAGGCTTGGACGCTATTTAACATCGGAAAACTTTGAGGTCTCCATCTCAAGAAGTGTGAGACCATCATTTTTATGTAGTGGCACCCACAACTAGTTAAAGTGAGTTGAAATTCAGAGCAAATAGTATTTTTAAATGTCCCCAAAGCATAAGATTATGTCATTTTAGTGTAAGCATTGAAATTAGGGTAAATCACCACAAAACACAACTATATAGACTGAAATTGATATAAATAAGAATTTCTTTAGAATGTTCAAATGTGTCCACTGCTTTTAAGCTAAAAAACTTAAGTTCAAGCGTTCAATTTCAATTGAAATGAAAGTAAGGTTTTGGACGTGACAAGAATCGAAAAACTTTGTTATCTACTTCTCAGGAGGGACAGGCCAAAGGCAAAGTATTGCAGCATATTTAAAAAGATGAGTAGAGGTGGAAATCAAAGCTTATAGTAGTCCAAAGGTTTTGATAATGGTATAGTTGAATAGAGACAGAAGTTAGTGAATGTAACAGTTTAATATGTCAGAAAGATCAGTTTTCAGTAAATGGGTGGAAACAACAAAATTCAAACAAAAATAAAGCAAAAAAAATAAATTGCCGTGGGGCAAAATTTAACATGGGCTCAAAATCATAGAGAATAACTTAAATAGTTATAGTCTTCAGTCTTTTGAGTCTTA
>NW_026267467.1:228997-236780 GCF_000697945.3 Frankliniella occidentalis
GTTCCCATTTTGCTTGCTCTCCTTTTCTTGCTTTTTCTGAGACGCCGCTTCTCCCTATGTGCTCTTTGACTCCTGATCTACTTCTTGTACTGCATACTGAATTATCGCGTATGTTGGCACTGCACAGGTGTGTCTTAATTCTAGGTGGTTCTCACTCACCTTTTTGTTGGCTGCATGGAGTCAAACGGCCGATATGCACCATATCAGTCTTTGAGGTGTTTGGTTTGCTGACGCTGTCTGCGCGGCTCGGTGGTGACGCGCAGGCGTTGGCTCTGGACAGGTGGTGGTGCGCCGATGCACTCGGCGCCCGCTGGGTAGGCAGCCGTTCTGCCTCAGGTGTGGATGTGGTCGCCTACGTCCGCACTCGGCGACGTGGGCCACTGATGGTCACGGGCTCGGTGATCCCTCTCTCTCGCACGCACTTGTCCACTCTTTGCTCACTCCGGATAGTTATTGAAGGGGTTCGTAAATAATAAGACTCCGAGTTACTACTGTTGCAGCACTGACTCGACACACCGGGATTTGTTATCTACACTTGCACTTTCACTGACTGACCCTAACGGGCGCGACTCTATGGTCCAACCTAACGGTGGACAGGGACCCACGACCAGCGTGGTCCGAACCGAACGGTTTGAGGTGTATAACTAGACTGCCTCCCTTCGGCAGCGGGTGAGACCCGCTCCAGCATCATATCTCAATATCTTATGAGTGGTGCGCTCAATCGGCACGCGTAACTATCTCAGGCGTTGCCCCTGTGCTGCGCCGGGCGTCGGCGCGCGTGCCTGGCCGAGGCGCGTGCCCGGCCGAGGCGGGGCGGGACCGCGAGTATCAGCGTGGTGACGCTGATACTTTCCTCCCTCTTTTCGTTATTTTTACAAAATTTGATTGTTTCCTTATAAGGATTGTTAGTTTGATCAATGTATAAACCTTGTAAAATCATAGGAATAAACTCATTCAAACTAAGAATGTTTCTAAAATTTTGAATGATATACGAAAATGACAACCAAGACAAATCAATACTCCATCTTACTTTTTCACTGTAAATAAGAAATTCAGAGAAAATCTGCAATCTTAAAGTCATATCAAGTAACCTGATATTCAAGCCAACAATATTACACTCATTCAGGGCCAGGGACTACCATATATGGTAGTCTCAACTGTCACATATTGTTAGTGCTTTATTAAATATCTCATGTTTATCACAACCATGATATGGTTAGTGTCGGACTGTAACCATAACGTCGGGTTAATTCAGAACTTCAGAGATACGAAGGCTGTGTTAGTGCTTGATCTTGGCATTCCCACAACGTTGTGTATGGTTGAGAGAAAGGGTACATGGTCAGCCTGACCCTATCCCTGTCTCCACAACTGTATAAATCTAACAATATGGACATTGTTGATTCAGCTATATTTCATGGTTGTCCCTGCTCGACCCTAAAACTTGGTTCTCACAACCATCGGACGGTTGTGATAACTTTTCGTTTTTCTGGGTGTAACCCCACCGTGTCAGCACGGCAGAGCCGATAAGATGGCGGACTGCTGCGCGCCAATTTCGAGCCTGCTCTTAAAATCGCGATGCGCGTCGGGTAAACGTTATCGCACAGAGCCCAAACTTTGCACAGGGTCTCTACTAGGTCCAATCTTTCATTTGAGGTGCCGACCTCGAAACTTTTTTTTTTTGGAATGGCCTATTGGACATACGCCCCTTTGTCAAGATTTTCCTGAGTTATCCCGGTAGTTTTTGAGTTAAATTGGTCGTAGTTTTATATTGATTATTTTATAAGTGTCCCTTCTGCCGATTGAAAAATTGTTTGCGAGATAGGCGGCTACGCATGATTTGAAGTCCGCAAAACTCTGCCTTCCTCTCCACTGCTCGTAGGCGCGAGCGGGTAGGGGTGAGAGGAAGGGGGGAGGCACTCTTTTCTTTGTGCAGCAGGTACAGAGTGTTTGCCGGACAAGCGGGCGGGCGGCTAACCCAAGGTCGCCAAGGCCGGGCGAATGTGAACCGTGACAGATGGCAGAGTATCTCGAAGATCGGTCTGTTGAAACGGATATACGTATAATTGACAAGAAGTAAATAAAAGGGTCTTCCTCCTCGCCCTCGCTGCCTTGCTTGCACAGCACAGGCCTGCACGGACCCCAGATGAGCCGAAACATTACCGTCTTTCCAGCCCCCTTTCCTTCATTCCTCTGAATGCCGCTCTAGCGGCAGACTCCAGATAGCACATTGCAACAGAATGTGGATAAACAGGAAAAAAATCTCATAATTTTTAAAAGTTCTACTGGGCAAAACTAACTATAACTGAAATTCGTTACAGTTACAGAAAAAATTGAACTAATTACAGTTATTTGGTTTGTAAATGAAACTAGTTACAGCTTCAGTTGCTGCAAATCGTAACTAGTTACAGTTACAGTAACTAATTTAGTTAAATTTTTCCCATCCCTGGCCTTTAAGGATTTAGAAAATCTATTTTTACAAACATTATCCCTTTTAACCAAAATGTAAATTTGATATATCTGGTGGACTCTAACTTACTGCTGTAGCACATCTGCTTACTTTATGCTGCTGACAAATGCAAGCGCACATAACATATCCCTCTGAACTAGATAACACTTCATTATTACCTAGTTTTCCTATCTCTAACAGAAGCAAAAACTCCTCCCCAATGACATTTGTGAAATAATTTTATACTAGTTGTCATAAGCAAATCCAAACTATGGTTTGAATCTAAAGCAGAAACTCACAGTGGAGGGTTTTCATCTAACCAAATTCCTTATCAGTTCTTTAAAAAACAAAAAATGACTCAGCTTGTATTAACTCAAGACTGCCCCTGACAAGCTTGTAGCTGGCCAAACACAGAGAGTACACACTAAGGCCTCATATATTTACCAAAACCATTAAGTAAAGAGTAAGTACTATAGAAACTTGAATGGCGGGTATGCGTAAAACTTGTCTTTTTAGATGTAGAATCCAGTGCAATTTTTTATTTTGAGATCGGACAATATTTAATGATCGCGCAACGAGTTCAAAGTTATGCATTAGCTCTTATGGGAAGAATCGTCAAAAACCATGAAAAAATGAAAATCGAAAATTTAGGCTTTGTATGTGATGTTTTTCGAAAATCTGTTTTCAGAAATGCATTCTACGCCATAAAAGGCATCCACTGATGTGTCACACTTGATATTATAGTGAGCGTTCAGTCCCGGCCAGGTATCAATTTAAGCCTAAATTGCATCAGATTGCACAAAATTCATGAAAGTATGCAGCCCTCACCGCCTAAACAATGGGTTGCAATATCAAGTGTGATACATCACTGGATACCTTTTTTTTGGCGTACATTGCATTTCTGAGAACAGATTTTCAAAACACATCACATACAAAGCCTAAATTTTCGATTTTCATTTTTTCATGGTTTTTGACGATCTTTCCCATAAGAGCTAATGCAAATTTTGGAGCTCGTTGCGCGATCAGGAAATATTGTCTGATCTCAAAATAAAAAATTGCACTGGATTCTACATCTAAAAAGACAACTTTTCCTCATACCCGCCATTACAATATCTCAAATCTTTTTCAAACGAACCCGTTTCTACCAGACACCGCGGCGCAGGGTGGGAAGCGGGAGATCGTTCAACACCACCTGTTGCATTTTGAGCCGCGTCTGGGTAACAGCCCAACAATGGACACCTTGCTCTCGGTACTCCGCTCCACGCGCGCGTGCCGCCCTCGTGTAAAATAGTGTACACTTATGTGTGTATTTTCACGCTAGGCGTGATTTTCACGCTTCGTAAGATTCACGCAGCCAATCAGGAATCGAATTTCATCACGCAGGGAGTGATAATCATGCCTGGTGTGAGAATGACGCGGAAAACTAGGTGTCTTTTCTTTAGATTACGTGCCGCTCACGCAAAAATTGTGTGCAGTTATAAAATAAGAAGTCCATTATGCAAAAACACACCTTGCAGAAAGACACGTAAACAATTTAAAGAATGATTTGCGTGCCTTTAAAGCTTTAAAGTTCCTAAGACACCTCAAGCGACTAAATTTCCCCAACCATGGGTTCGTTTCACAGTTAACAAGAATTGTTAACGTTTTTTGCGCTACCCTGCCAGATGGGAATGAGACATCTATCGCCATCTATAGATGTCTATTTTCTATAAGGGGCAGCAGGTTGGCATGCTCTGTTGAATGTTCAGATGGGAGGTCTGGATGTAGCACTGCAAATGACGGGCATGGCAGCTCCACGGGATGCGTCCTCAAGTGGCCATTGCCAGCAAAGAATGGCACAGTCACTGCACCTGCAAAACGAAGAGAGAATACGAGTAACACGTTCTAAGATGATTTTGCTCCTTTGAAAGTCATAGGTTATTGCGCGAGAGGTGAGGCTTGCTTGGATAGCTATGTAAAGAGCGAGATAGCAACATATTCAGCGATTAAAAAAAAGGAAAAAAAAATCGTAAAAAACGAAATCGTGGAGCGTTAGCTGGTGCAAAGGCAAAGAAATGTGACGGTATATCACTCACTTCGGGAAAAGTCGTCGTCACACCCACTACACCGCAGCAGAAAAACAACAAACCTCAAACACAATGAAGCTTCTGCTGCCCAGCAGACGCAAGTATTAAAAGTTCAGTGAATTTTCCATACTGCTGATCGGCTGATCAAAACAAACAGAAGTTTCGAGCAACGATAGCGTGGAGTGACGGGACCCTCAGTAAAATGGCAAGACAGAAGTTTGGACCCAAATCATGCAAAATTTTGGGTCCAACTAAGTTACCGAACCGTTCTGGAAAGACATTCTGGCTATATTTTTCAAAGTAAAGTGTTTGCTGTGTCACAACCCAAGAAACTTAAGGTGTTCTATCGTGTGAAGGACTGCTACTGGTGTACCAAACATTTAGCAGCAGACGGAATTAGAAACGGCTCTAGAAAGTGTACCCCATCTAGGTTATGCGTTTCGTGCACAATCAAAAGTTACAAACTTTAAAATGTACACAGCAAGGGAACTGGCTAGCATACCTTTTCTTCATAGTGGCACACTCAAAGACTGCAGCTGAGGCAACCCAACTGCTTTGCATCTGACAACATGGATGGTAAGTACAAGAGCTATTGAACTCATCTGTTGCATGTTAATTATTACTGTACAATCCATGTAGACCAACCATTCACTTGTGCAAGTAAATGTGAGAGGATGTTAAAATTCTCTGGGAGTCGCTGTGGTTCTTGAGGATCATTCGCATACCAAAATTACATTTTGGACATTCGCCAAAATGGTCTATGGACATTCGCCATATCTCAAGGGCAAGGGACCAAGGGGACGTTCGCCATTATGTTCAATAGAACAGGGGACATTCGCCCTTGTGTCAGAAAATACACTTAACATTCGTCCTTATGACAAACAATATTCTTGACATTCGCCTTTATGTCGAACAGTACAATGGACATTCGCCTCTATGTTAGATTTTATGTAGGACTTTCGCCCTTCTGTCACCTCAGCCTGTTTTGTCTGAATGGCGTATGTCCTGCTATCTCTGTTAGTGTGAGCTGTAGAGGTTCACTTTCTTTTGCTACTTGTGGGGTTATCAAAAAAGAACTATCTGTGAAAAGGGAGCCTGTTTTGAATGAAAAATCGATCTTGCAGGCTCAAAATAGACACATTATTGGCCATGGTGAAAAAATCATTTAATGGACATTCGTCCTTATGTCAGATTACCACTGAAATGTCAGAAGAAAGCAAGAAATTCTGGACAAAAACTCAAGGATTTTATTAAATATGACACTTCTGACGATGAGGACTCAAATGACAATAATAAAATTCCCTTTAGGAGTTCCCATAATTTCGTCGACTGTTTGCTCACACGTGGACAAGTGGAAAAAATCTATGGCCATCGAAATATGAGCGGATTAAATTCGGAGACGAGATGCAGGCGGAGAGGTTAACATCAACATCGAAAAAATAATAAAGGTAGCACATGGCCGGTCAAGCTATGTGCATCTGTAATATTACAAATTTAACAGAGACATCATTAAGATCCTTGAAGCATATTGGGAACAGATACACATCTATTTTTCACAACATACCATTATAAATATTACCCCTTTAACATCAACTAGACCAACTCCTGATCCCACCTGATCCCACCATACGAAACTAGTTCATCAGACTCCAGTCAAAAGAAAGGTGATATGTATTGACCAACACACATCCACCACTCACCTGAAACAATAAAATTGCGATGATTGTTCATGAATAAAGCAGTCGACCATTGCCAAGCAGTTACTAGCTATATGTACGCCAGACCACGTTACCCCTTAGGAGCCCATAAAAAAATATTTGAAAAAAATAAATATTTTGCAACCTGTGGTTTTTGATTTTTTTAAGAGTCAATTTTTGCGCTAGAAGGCGTATCTTCGAACTCGATGTGTTTTTTTTGTGATACAAAACGACCCTGAAATTCCCAGATCGCTCTCTCAATTCTTTCTCGAGTTATCATGCGGACAGACAGACAAACAGACAAACAAACAGAATGAAACTTTTCCGGTCTGTGGAGTAATGGGCTTCGCTAATGGCTCAGCCAACTAGATAATCTAGGGACCCTGAAGCCCAAAAGAGGGTGTGGTTCGAGCCACAAAGTGTGGTTTAAGTATAACTCCCTTTACAATTCTGTGACATGAAGCCTTTTTTACGATTTAATAGACCATTTTGCATTTTTCACGTTGTTTTCGCCAAGAAATGCCCCATAGCACCGAAACAGTACAAAATAGAGGAAAACGGATGAAATTTTTGTCCACATGGTATGGTTCTCTTTCTCGAGTTATCGTGCGGACAGACAAACAAACAGACAGACAAACAAACAGAATGAAACTTTTCCGGTCAGTGGAGTTATGGGCTTCGCTAATCGCTCAGCCAATAACCTTGAGAGGGGTCAGCGTCTAAGTGCATCCCGCACACATGTCTATTTTCACCCTTCACCTGGTCTTGTTTCATTGTGGTGCGTGAATGTTGTCAGCGCCACAGTCAAAGCAATTGTGTCATTAATAGTATAGACGCCTGGCGTGTTGGTGTTGTACGTGCCTTCGATCTTATAGCTCTTCCAGGCACAACCCGAGCCATTCGTCATGCAGCTTTCCATCTTGTCCTGGCTGTGCCTAAAGGAAGGTCTACTGCAGCGATTACTAATGCGCGTTCTTCGGAGCAAGGTGTGTGAACTCGCTTCTAAATTATAACTAGGTAGATGTACCACGTCTCGCGTAACAGGCTTCGCGATATCTCACGAAACACTGTTACGCTGCGACGCGCCTGGCATACATCTGCGTAGGCCTGCGGCGCTGACACCCGAGTCGGGAAGCGCAAAAATGTAAACAAAGATACGGGCCTTCGGCCCGTCAACTTCCCGTCACATCGACCAAGAATGCAGGGTTGTACATTTTTTCACTTATTTTCGCCCAAAACTCCCTGTAGCGCCTAAATGGTTAAAGATAGAGCCAAACGGACGAAATTTTCGCCCAAAGGGCTCTACTTTGATGAGTTACCCCTTAGAAAACTGTAAAAAAATATTTTTTAAAAACATTACTTGTGGAACCTGTGGATTTTGATTTTTTTTTAAATCCAATTTTTGAGCTAGAATGCTTTTCTTCGGACTCGATCTGTCTTTTTATGATACAAAACGACCCTGAAATTCCCAGATCGCTATCTCAATTCTTTCTCGAGTTATCATGCGGACAGACAGACAAACAGACAAACAAACAGAATGAAACTTTTCCGGTCTGTGGAGTAATGGGCTTCGC
>NW_026267467.1:237360-239032 GCF_000697945.3 Frankliniella occidentalis
ACTCGATCTGTCTTTTTATGATACAAAACGACCCTGAAAATCCCAGGTCGCTAGCTTAATTCGTTCTCAATTCTTTCTCGAGTTATCGTGCGGACATACAGACACACAAATAGAATGAAACTTTTCCGGTCAGTGTAGTAATGGGCTTCGCTAATCGGCCAGCCAAAAAGTCCCTGCCGTCCATAACTGTCCTGCCACATTAAAAGGAAGTGTTGAAGAAGCCAATGGTTTGGAACCAGTACTGTATCTTGCAGAAGGTGCTACAATTAGCTAAACTTATCATCTAAGCAGTTTAGATTCCAAATCTGAAATAGGAAACATATTTTAAAAAAATGATCTAACGGCGTTTTGTCTATTTTTGGAAATATTTTGTCACCTCGTTGTCATGTGTAAAAAATGACATCTTATTGTCGACACTGTATGGTGACGAGTCAATATACGGCAGAGCCCTCCAAAACGTATCTGTATTAGTAGTTGACTCTGAAGCAATCGGTGGGTAGCTGTATTTAAAAACACGAGATAAGAAATTACAAAGTTGCATGTTTACTATAAGGTGCACTGTCACATGGTTGCAAAATTTTAAAGTTTAAAGTAAAACTATGTTATTACTCTCTCTCCAGATGGTCTTTAAATGCCGAAAATGTCAGATTTTCGTCATCTTGTAAATATTCTGTAGCATAGTGACTACCAGCCGAGATTGGTTTTAGTTTGATATATCTTGGACTATTAATGTACAAATTCTCCCTAATCTCTTTCATTGTTGGTGTCCATTCTTCTGGTGGTATGACCTGAAAACAAACAACTGCAATTAAAATTCAATTCTGTAAATAAACATTAATTTTTTGTCAACAATAGGCCAATAAAACTTGGAGGTAGAAAGTGGTTTTTTATTTACAGCTTTATGGTTTTAGACATTATTTGTTAAATCCGTAGACGTATTAGCCCCTTAAAATAAGCTTTTGCATTTTTTTGGTACCAAAATCAAGGACTGTGTACATGTGACGCAGACAAGACGCAAGTGGGCATGTGCTTGATGAGGTGTTGATAAATATTGGTTTATTTTCAATATGAAAATCTCACCTTTACAACACCAGAGCTAAATATAAGCGAGGCGTTTGTTTCTACAAACTGAGAGAAGTTTTTAAACTCTTCATACGTCGGCCTTAGCACTGCTGAAAGTGTACCTTAAATAAGAAGAAACAAGATTAATTTTTGAAAATTTCAAACAATGCAGAAATAATTTTCTAAAGCTCTTAAAACGTACTTGGGTCTGCCATTTTTGGGACATGAGTTGGTCCTGAAACAATTAACAAGTTTTGTAAGTTGCGACAATTTAACATTTTTTACAAACCGCAAAGGACTCTTTTTCTGTAATAGTCATGAAAATCTTCGTTATTCAAAGGACAGTTGCACGGTTTTATTTGTAAAAAGTCAGAAGTGTTATGCTATCCTTTTAGCTTTTTCTTCATGCTGCGTAGCAATTTGTGGACTAAGAAGACCCTTGTTAATGGATCTGTGGGGCGGATTGTACATATTATTCGCGATGAAGATTCGAACCAACATGAAGATATACTGGTTGTAATTATCGCTGAGCGAAGCTCAGTCCAAGTTGCTGAGGAGTCAGGCGTTGTCTCGGTCGTGAGTCTGTCTGTCTGTCCGTGTCTGCGTTCCT
>NW_026267467.1:239627-239939 GCF_000697945.3 Frankliniella occidentalis
TGATCATAATGTCAGATGGTCAAACCGAGTGTGAAATTTTTAGTTTTAGAGTTGCGGAACTGGACCTATGAAGTTTCACGAGTGTCCGGTGAGAAGAAACGTAAGTGATATTTTGAATGGTTTACGTGTTTACTTACGTAAGTTGGAGGGGGGAAGGGGGTAGTCGTTCGGGAGAGTGGGAGCTTTTCGTTCGAAACGGTTTGAGTTTTAATATTTAAGTTTTCAATTTGAAAAGCAGCGGCTTTTTGTTGTTACGTTGGCTAACCTGAGTGAGGGCCACCCCTGCTCCCAGCATGCCCGAACGGTGTCTGC